>NW_027524240.1:0-34427 GCF_052094955.1 Ictidomys tridecemlineatus | reverse complement strand
AGTACGAGTTGCCTGAAATTTCAGCAAACACTTTTTCAACCAATCTTGATGATACTTTCAGGTAATGATCAGTACACCAAGCCCACTTGGCTCGCCAAATTTCGTTCTTCTAGGTTAAACCGTTCCTTGGCAGTAACCGGTTTCATTTTAGGTTTCACTCTGTTTTCTCCTATAGGGATACATGTATTTGGAACTCTAAATCCAACACGGTTTGTGCTAGCTCTTTGAAACTTGACACAATAAAGCAGTTTCAAGTTCTATCTCTACAGTTTGTTTGCTGTTGATGTAGCCCTAAGCAGAGACTGGCGAGAATCACTTTCATGGAAAGGGCCTGCCAAGCTTCCAAAGAACTACGAGTTGCCTGAAATCTCAGCAAACACTTTTTCACCCAATCTTGATGATACTTTCAGGTAATGATCAGTACACCCAGCCCACTTGGCTCGCCAAATTTCATTCTTCTAGGTTAAACCGTTCCTTGGCAGGAACCGGTTTCATTTTGAGGTTTCACTCTGTTTTCTCCTATAGGGATACATGTATTTGGAACTCTAAATCCAACACGGTTTGTGCTAGCTCTTTGAAACTTGACACAATAAAGCAGTTTCAAGTTCTATCTCTATGGTTTGTTTGCTGTTGATGTAGCCCTAAGCAGAGACTGGCGAGAATCACTTTCATGGAAAGGGCCTGCCAAGCTTCCAAAAAACTACCAGTTTCCTGAAATCTCAGCAAACACTTTTTCACCCAATCTTGATGATACTTTCAAGTAATGATCAGTACACCAAGCCCACTTGGCTCGCCAAATTTCTTTCTTCTAGGTTAAACCGTTCCTTGGCAGGAACCGGTTTCATTTTGAGGTTTCACTCTGTTTTCTCCTATAGGGATACATGTATTTGGAACTCTAAATCCAACACGGTTTGTGCTAGCTCTTTGAAACTTGACACAATAAAGCAGTTTCAAGTTCTATCTCTATGGTTTGTTTGCTGTTGATGTAGCCCTAAGCAGAGACTGGCGAGAATCACTTTCATGGAAAGGGCCTGCCAAGCTTCCAAAAAACTACGAGTTGCCTGAAATCTCAGCAAACACTTTTTCACCCAATCTTGATGATACTTTCAGGTAATGATCAGTACACCAAGCCCACTTGGCTCGCCAAATTTCGTTCTTCTAGGTTAAACCGTTCCTTGGCAGTAACCGGTTTCATTTTGAGGTTTCACTCTGTTTTCTCCTATAGGGATACATGTATTTGGAACTCTAAATCCAAGACGGTGTGTGGTAGCTCTTTGAAAGTTGACACAATAAAGCAGTTTCAAGTTCTATCTCTATGGATTGTTTGCTGTTGATGTAGCCCTAAGCAGAGACTGGCGAGAATCACTTTCATGGAAAGGGCCTGCCAAGCTTCCAAAGAACTACGAGTTGCCTGAAATCTCAGCAAACACTTTTTCACCCAATCTTGATGATACTTTCAGGTAATGATCAGTACACCAAGCCCACTTGGCTCGCCAAATTTCGTTCTTCTAGGTTAAACCGTTCCTTGGCAGTAACCGGTTTCATTTTGAGGTTTCACTCTGTTTTCTCCTATAGGGATACATGTATTTGGAACTCTAAATCCAACACGGTTTGTGCTAGCTCTTTGAAACTTGACACAATAAAGCAGTTTCAAGTTCTATCTCTATGGTTTGTTTGCTGTTGATGTAGCCCTAAGCAGAGACTGGCGAGAATCACTTTCATGGAAAGGGCCTGCCAAGCTTCCAAAAAACTACGAGTTGCCTGAAATCTCAGCAAACACTTTTTCACCCAATCTTGATGATACTTTCAGGTAATAATCAGTACACCAAGCCCACTTGGCTCGCCAATTTCGTTCTTCTAGGTTAAACCGTTCCTTGGCAGTAACCGGTTTCATTTTGAGGTTTCACTCTGTTTTCTCCTATAGGGATACATGTATTTGGAACTCTAAATCCAACACGGTTTGTGCTAGCTCTTTGAAACTTGACACAATAAAGCAGTTTCAAGTTCTATCTCTATGGTTTGTTTGCTGTTGATGTAGCCCTAAGCAGAGACTGGCGAGAATCACTTACATGGAAAGGGCCTGCCAAGCTTCCAAAAAACTACGAGTTGCCTGAAATCTCAGCAAACACTTTTTCACCCAATCTTGATGATACTTTCAGGTAATGATCAGTACACCAAGCCCAATTGGCTCGCCAAATTTCGTTCTTCTAGGTTAAACCGTTCCTTGGCAGTAACCGGTTTCATTTTGAGGTTTCACTCTGTTTTCTCCTATAGGGATACATGTATTTGGAACTCTAAATCCAACACGGTTTGTGCTAGCTCTTTGAAACTTGACACAATAAAGCAGTTTCAAGTTCTATCTCTATGGTTTGTTAGCTGTTGATGTAGTCCTAAGCAGAGAGTGGCGAGAATCACTTTCATGGAAAGGGCCTGCCAAGCTTCCAAAAAACTACGAGTTGCCTGAAATCTCAGCAAACACTTTTTCACCCAATCTTGATGATACTTTCAGGTAATGATCAGTACACCAAGCCCACTTGGCTCGCCAAATTTCGTTCTTCTAGGTTAAACCGTTCGTTGGCAGTAACCGGTTTCATTTTGAGGTTTCACTCTGTTTTCTCCTATAGGGATACATGTATTTGGAACTCTAAATCCAACACGGTTTGTGCTAGCTCTTTGAAACTTGACACAATAAAGCAGTTTCAAGTTCTATCTCTATGGTTTGTTTGCTGTTGATGTAGCCCTAAGCAGAGACTGGCGAGAATCACTTTCATGGAAAGGGCCCGCCAAGCTTCCAAAGAACTACGAGTTGCCTGAAATCTCAGCAAACCCTTTTTCACCCAATCTTGATGATACTTTCAGGTAATGATCAGTACACCAAGCCCACTTGGCTCGCCAAGTTTCGTTCTTCTAGGTTAAACCGTTCTTTGGCAGTAACCGGTTTCATTTTGAGGTTTCACTCTGTTTTCTCCTATAGGGATACATGTATTTGGAACTCTAAATCCAACACGGTTTGTGCTAGCTCTTTGAAACTTGACACAATAAAGCAGTTTCAAGTTCTATCTCTATGGTTTGTTAGCTGTTGATGTAGCCCTAAGCAGAGACTGGCGAGAATCACTTTCATGGAAAGGGCCTGCCAAGCTTCCAAAAAACTACGAGTTGCCTGAAATCTCAGCAAACACTTTTTCACCCAATCTTGATGATACTTTCAGGTAATGATCAGTACACCAAGCCCACTTGGCTCGCCAAATTTTTTTGGTCTAGGTTAAACCGTTCCTTGGCAGGAACCGGTTTCATTTTGAGGTTTCACTCTGTTTTTTCCTATAGGGATACATGTATTTGGAACTCTAAATCCAACACGGTTTGTGCTAGCTCTTTGAAACTTGACACAATAAAGCAGATTCAAGTTCTATCTCTATGGTTTGTTTGCTGTTGATGTAGCCCTAAGCAGAGACTGGCGAGAATCACTTTCATGGAATGGGCCTGCCAAGCTTCCAAAAAAGTACGAGTTGCCTGAAATTTCAGCAAACACTTTTTCAACCAATCTTGATGATACTTTCAGGTAATGATCAGTACACCAAGCCCACTTGGCTCGCCAAATTTCGTTCTTCTAGGTTAAACCGTTCCTTGGCAGTAACCGGTTTCATTTTAGGTTTCACTCTGTTTTCTCCTATAGGGATACATGTATTTGGAACTCTAAATCCAACACGGTTTGTGCTAGCTCTTTGAAACTTGACACAATAAAGCAGTTTCAAGTTCTATCTCTACAGTTTGTTTGCTGTTGATGTAGCCCTAAGCAGAGACTGGCGAGAATCACTTTCATGGAAAGGGCCTGCCAAGCTTCCAAAAAACTACGAGTTGCCTGAAATCTCAGCAAACACTTTTTCACCCAATCTTGATGATACTTTCAGGTAATAATCAGTACACCAAGCCCACTTGGCTCGCCAAATTTCGTTCTTCTAGGTTAAACCATTCCTTGGCAGTAACCGGTTTCATTTTGAGGTTTCACTCTGTTTTCTCCTATAGGGATACATGTATTTGGAACTCTAAATCCAACACGGTTTGTGCTAGCTCTTTGAAACTTGACACAATAAAGCAGTTTCAAGTTCTATCTCTATGGTTTGTTTGCTGTTGATGTAGCCCTAAGCAGAGACTGGCGAGAATCACTTTCATGGAAAGGGCCTGCCAAGCTTCCAAAAAACTACGAGTTGCCTGAAATCTCAGCAAACACTTTTTCACCCAATCTTGATGATACTTTCAGGTAATGATCAGTACACCAAGCCCACTTGGCTCGCCAAATTTCGTTCTTCTAGGTTAAACCGTTCCTTGGCAGTAACCGGTTTCATTTTGAGGTTTCACTCTGTTTTCTCTTATAGGGATACATGTATTTGGAACTCTAAATCCAACACGGTTTGTGCTAGCTGTTTGAAACTTGACACAATAAAGCAGTTTCAAGTGCTATCTCTATGGTTTGTTTGCTGTTGATGTAGCCCTAAGCAGAGACTGGCGAGAATCACTTTCATGGAAAGGGCCTGCCAAGCTTCCAAAGAACTACGAGTTGCCTGAAATCTCAGCAAACACTTTTTCACCCAATCTTGATGATACTTTCAGGTAATGATCAGTACACCCAGCCCACTTGGCTCGCCAAATTTCATTCTTCTAGGTTAAACCGTTCCTTGGCAGGAACCGGTTTCATTTTGAGGTTTCACTCTGTTTTCTCCTATAGGGATACATGTATTTGGAACTCTAAATCCAACACGGTTTGTGCTAGCTCTTTGAAACTTGACACAATAAAGCAGTTTCAAGTTCTATCTCTATGGTTTGTTTGCTGTTGATGTAGCCCTAAGCAGAGACTGGCGAGAATCACTTTCATGGAAAGGGCCTGCCAAGCTTCCAAAAAACTACCAGTTTCCTGAAATCTCAGCAAACACTTTTTCACCCAATCTTGATGATACTTTCAGGTAATGATCAGTACACCAAGCCCACTTGGCTCGCCAAATTTCTTTCTTCTAGGTTAAACCGTTCCTTGGCAGGAACCGGTTTCATTTTGAGGTTTCACTCTGTTTTCTCCTATAGGGATACATGTATTTGGAACTCTAAATCCAACACGGTTTGTGCTAGCTCTTTGAAACTTGACACAATAAAGCAGTTTCAAGTTCTATCTCTATGGTTTGTTTGCTGTTGATGTAGCCCTAAGCAGAGACTGGCGAGAATCACTTTCATGGAAAGGGCCTGCCAAGCTTCCAAAAAACTACGAGTTGCCTGAAATCTCAGCAAACACTTTTTCACCCAATCTTGATGATACTTTCAGGTAATGATCAGTACACCAAGCCCACTTGGCTCGCCAAATTTCGTTCTTCTAGGTTAAACCGTTCCTTGGCAGTAACTGGTTTCATTTTGAGGTTTCACTCTGTTTTCTCCTATAGGGATACATGTATTTGGAACTCTAAATCCAACACGGTGTGTGGTAGCTCTTTGAAACTTGACACAATAAAGCAGTTTCAAGTTCTATCTCTATGGATTGTTTGCTGTTGATGTAGCCCTAAGCAGAGACTGGCGAGAATCACTTTCATGGAAAGGGCCTGCCAAGCTTCCAAAGAACTACGAGTTGCCTGAAATCTCAGCAAACACTTTTTCACCCAATCTTGATGATACTTTCAGGTAATGATCAGTACACCAAGCCCACTTGGCTCGCCAAATTTCGTTCTTCTAGGTTAAACCGTTCCTTGGCAGTAACCGGTTTCATTTTGAGGTTTCACTCTGTTTTCTCCTATAGGGATACATGTATTTGGAACTCTAAATCCAACACGGTTTGTGCTAGCTCTTTGAAACTTGACACAATAAAGCAGTTTCAAGTTCTATCTCTATGGTTTGTTTGCTGTTGATGTAGCCCTAAGCAGAGACTGGCGAGAATCACTTTCATGGAAAGGGCCTGCCAAGCTTCCAAAAAACTACGAGTTGCCTGAAATCTCAGCAAACACTTTTTCACCCAATCTTGATGATACTTTCAGGTAATAATCAGTACACCAAGCCCACTTGGCTCGCCAAATTTCGTTCTTCTAGGTTAAACCGTTCCTTGGCAGTAACCGGTTTCATTTTGAGGTTTCACTCTGTTTTCTCCTATAGGGATACATGTATTTGGAACTCTAAATCCAACACGGTTTGTGCTAGCTCTTTGAAACTTGACACAATAAAGCAGTTTCAAGTTCTATCTCTATGGTTTGTTTGCTGTTGATGTAGCCCTAAGCAGAGACTGGCGAGAATCACTTACATGGAAAGGGCCTGCCAAGCTTCCAAAAAACTACGAGTTGCCTGAAATCTCAGCAAACACTTTTTCACCCAATCTTGATGATACTTTCAGGTAATGATCAGTACACCAAGCCCAATTGGCTCGCCAAATTTCGTTCTTCTAGGTTAAACCGTTCCTTGGCAGTAACCGGTTTCATTTTGAGGTTTCACTCTGTTTTCTCCTATAGGGATACATGTATTTGGAACTCTAAATCCAACACGGTTTGTGCTAGCTCTTTGAAACTTGACACAATAAAGCAGTTTCAAGTTCTATCTCTATGGTTTGTTAGCTGTTGATGTAGTCCTAAGCAGAGAGTGGCGAGAATCACTTTCATGGAAACGGCCTGCCAAGCTTCCAAAAAACTACGAGTTGCCTGAAATCTCAGCAAACACTTTTTCACCCAATCTTGATGATACTTTCAGGTAATGATCAGTACACCAAGCCCACTTGGCTCGCCAAATTTCGTTCTTCTAGGTTAAACCGTTCGTTGGCAGTAACCGGTTTCATTTTGAGGTTTCACTCTGTTTTCTCCTATAGGGATACATGTATTTGGAACTCTAAATCCAACACGGTTTGTGCTAGCTCTTTGAAACTTGACACAATAAAGCAGTTTCAAGTTCTATCTCTATGGTTTGTTTGCTGTTGATGTAGCCCTAAGCAGAGACTGGCGAGAATCACTTTCATGGAAAGGGCCTGCCAAGCTTCCAAAAAACTACGAGTTGCCTGAAATCTCAGCAAACACTTTTTCACCCAATCTTGATGATACTTTCAGTTAATGATCAGTACACCAAGCCCACTTGGCTCGCCAAATTTCGTTCTTCTAGGTTAAACCGTTCCTTGGCAGTAACCGGTTTCATTTTGAGGTTTCACTCTGTTTTCTCTTATAGGGATACATGTATTTGGAACTCTAAATCCAACACGGTTTGTGCTAGCTGTTTGAAACTTGACACAATAAAGCAGTTTCAAGTGCTATCTCTATGGTTTGTTTGCTGTTGATGTAGCCCTAAGCAGAGACTGGCGAGAATCACTTTCATGGAAAGGGCCTGCCAAGCTTCCAAAGAACTACGAGTTGCCTGAAATCTCAGCAAACACTTTTTCACCCAATCTTGATGATACTTTCAGGTAATGATCAGTACACCCAGCCCACTTGGCTCGCCAAATTTCATTCTTCTAGGTTAAACCGTTCCTTGGCAGGAACCGGTTTCATTTTGAGGTTTCACTCTGTTTTCTCCTATAGGGATACATGTATTTGGAACTCTAAATCCAACACGGTTTGTGCTAGCTCTTTGAAACTTGACACAATAAAGCAGTTTCAAGTTCTATCTCTATGGTTTGTTTGCTGTTGATGTAGCCCTAAGCAGAGACTGGCGAGAATCACTTTCATGGAAAGGGCCTGCCAAGCTTCCAAAAAACTACCAGTTTCCTGAAATCTCAGCAAACACTTTTTCACCCAATCTTGATGATACTTTCAGGTAATGATCAGTACACCAAGCCCACTTGGCTCGCCAAATTTCTTTCTTCTAGGTTAAACCGTTCCTTGGCAGGAACCGGTTTCATTTTGAGGTTTCACTCTGTTTTCTCCTATAGGGATACATGTATTTGGAACTCTAAATCCAACACGGTTTGTGCTAGCTCTTTGAAACTTGACACAATAAAGCAGTTTCAAGTTCTATCTCTATGGTTTGTTTGCTGTTGATGTAGCCCTAAGCAGAGACTGGCGAGAATCACTTTCATGGAAAGGGCCTGCCAAGCTTCCAAAAAACTACGAGTTGCCTGAAATCTCAGCAAACACTTTTTCACCCAATCTTGATGATACTTTCAGGTAATGATCAGTACACCAAGCCCACTTGGCTCGCCAAATTTCGTTCTTCTAGGTTAAACCGTTCCTTGGCAGTAACCGGTTTCATTTTGAGGTTTCACTCTGTTTTCTCCTATAGGGATACATGTATTTGGAACTCTAAATCCAACACGGTGTGTGGTAGCTCTTTGAAACTTGACACAATAAAGCAGTTTCAAGTTCTATCTCTATGGATTGTTTGCTGTTGATGTAGCCCTAAGCAGAGACTGGCGAGAATCACTTTCATGGAAAGGGCCTGCCAAGCTTCCAAAGAACTACGAGTTGCCTGAAATCTCAGCAAACACTTTTTCACCCAATCTTGATGATACTTTCAGGTAATGATCAGTACACCAAGCCCACTTGGCTCGCCAAATTTCGTTCTTCTAGGTTAAACCGTTCCTTGGCAGTAACCGGTTTCATTTTGAGGTTTCACTCTGTTTTCTCCTATAGGGATACATGTATTTGGAACTCTAAATCCAACACGGTTTGTGCTAGCTCTTTGAAACTTGACACAATAAAGCAGTTTCAAGTTCTATCTCTATGGTTTGTTTGCTGTTGATGTAGCCCTAAGCAGAGACTGGCGAGAATCACTTTCATGGAAAGGGCCTGCCAAGCTTCCAAAAAACTACGAGTTGCCTGAAATCTCAGCAAACACTTTTTCACCCAATCTTGATGATACTTTCAGGTAATGATCAGTACACCAAGCCCACTTGGCTCGCCAAATTTCGTTCTTCTAGGTTAAACCGTTCCTTGGCAGTAACCGGTTTCATTTTGAGGTTTCACTCTGTTTTCTCCTATAGGGATACTTGTATTTGGAACTCTAAATCCAACACGGTTTGTGCTAGCTCTTTGAAACTTGACACAATAAAGCAGTTTCAAGTTCTATCTCTATGGTTTGTTTGCTGTTGATGTAGCCCTAAGCAGAGACTGGCGAGAATCACTTTCATGGAAAGGGCCTGCCAAGCTTCCAAAGAACTACGAGTTGCCTGAAATCTCAGCAAACACTTTTTCACCCAATCTTGATGATACTTTCAGGTAATGATCAGTACACCAAGCCCACTTGGCTCGCCAAATTTCGTTCTTCTAGGTTAAACCGTTCCTTGGCAGGAACCGGATTCATTTTGAGGTTTCACTCTGTTTTCTCCTATAGGGATACATGTATTTGGAACTCTAAATCCAACACGGTTTGTGCTAGCTCTTTGAAACTTGACACAATAAAGCAGTTTCAAGTTCTATCTCTATGGTTTGTTAGCTGTTGATGTAGCCCTAAGCAGAGACTGGCGAGAATCACTTTCATGGAAAGGGCCTTCCAAGCTTCCAAAAAACTACGAGTTGCCTGAAATCTCAGCAAACACTTTTTCACCCAATCTTGATGATACTTTCAGGTAATGATCAGTACACCAAGCCCACTTGGCTCGCCAAATTTCGTTCTTCTAGGTTAAACCGTTCCTTGGCAGTAACCGGTTTCATTTTGAGGTTTCACTCTGTTTTCTCCTATAGGGATACATGTATTTGGAACTCTAAATACAACACGGTTTGTGCTAGCTCTTTGAAACTTGACACAATAAAGCAGTTTCAAGTTCTATCTCTATGGTTTGTTTGCTGTTGATGTAGCCCTAAGCAGAGACTGGCGAGAATCACTTTCATGGAAAGGGCCTGCCAAGCTTCCAAAAATCTACGAGTTGCCTGAAATCTCAGCAAACACTTTTTCACCCAATCTTGATGATACTTTCAGGTAATGATCAGTACACCAAGCCCACTTGGCTCGCCAAATTTCGTTCTTCTAGGTTATACCGTTCCTTGGCAGTAACCGGTTTCATTTTGAGGTTTCACTCTGTTTTCTCCTATAGCGATACATGTATTTGGAACTCTAAATCCAACACGGTTTGTGCTAGCTCTTTGAAACTTGACACAATAAAGCAGTTTTATGTTCTATCTCTATGGTTTGTTTTCTGTTGATGTAGCCCTAAGCAGAGACTGGCGAGAATCACTTTCATGGAAAGGGCCTGCCAAGCTTCCAAAAAACTACGAGTTGCCTGAAATCTCAGCAAACACTTTTACACCCAATCTTGATGATACTTTCAGGTAATGATCAGTACACCAAGCCCACTTGGCTCGCCAAATTTCGTTCTTCTAGGTTAAACCGTTCCTTGGCAGTAACCGGTTTCATTTTGAGGTTTCACTCTGTTTTCTCCTATAGGGATACATGTATTTGGAACTCTAAATCCAACACGGTGTGTGCTAGCTCTTTGAAACTTGACACAATAAAGCAGTTTCAAGTTCTATCTCTATGGTTTGTTAGCTGTTGATGTAGCCCTAAGCAGAGACTGGCGAGAATCACTTTCATGGAAAGGGCCTGCCAAGCTTCCAAAAAACTACGAGTTGCCTGAAATCTCAGCAAACACTTTTTCACCCAATCTTGATGATACTTTCAGGTAATGATCAGTACACCAAGCCCACTTGGCTCGCCAAATATCGTTCTTCTAGGTTAAACCGTTCCTTGGCAGTAACCGGTTTCATTTTGAGGTTTCACTCTGTTTTCTCCTATAGGGATACTTGTATTTGGAACTCTAAATCCAACACGGTTTGTGCTAGCTCTTTGAAACTTGACACAATAAAGCAGTTTTTAAGTTCTATCTCTATGGTTTGTTTGCTGTTGATGTAGCCCTAAGCAGAGACTGGCGAGAATCACTTTCATGGAAAGGGCCTGCCAAGCTTCCAAAGAACTACGAGTTGCCTGAAATCTCAGCAAACACTTTTTCACCCAATCTTGATGATACTTTCAGGTAATGATCAGTACACCAAGCCCACTTGGCTCGCCAAATTTCGTTCTTCTAGGTTAAACCGTTCCTTGGCAGGAACCGGTTTCATTTTGAGGTTTCACTCTGTTTTCTCCTATAGGGATACATGTATTTGGAACTCTAAATCCAACACGGTTTGTGCTAGCTCTTTGAATCTTGACACAATAAAGCAGTTTCAAGTTCTATCTCTATGGTTTGTTTGCTGTTGATGTAGCCCTAAGCAGAGACTGGCGAGAATCACATTCATGGAAAGGGCCTGCCAAGATTCCAAAGAACTACGAGTTGCCTGAAATCTCAGCAAACACTTTTTCACCCAATCTTGATGATACTTTCAGGTAATGATCAGTACACCAAGCCCACTTGGCTCGCCAAATTTCGTTCTTCTAGGTTAAACCGTTCCTTGGCAGTAACCGGTTTCATTTTGAGGTTTCACTCTGTTTTCTCCTATAGGGATACATGTTTGGAACTCTAAATCCAACACGGTTTGTGCTAGCTCTTTGAAACTTGACACAGTAAAGCAGTTTCAAGTTCTATCTCTATGGTTTGTTTGCTGTTGATGTAGCCCTAAGCAGAGACTGGCGAGAATCACTTTCATGGAAAGGGCCTGCCAAGCTTCCAAAAAACTACGAGTTGCCTGAAATCTCAGCAAACACTTTTTACCCAATCTTGATGATACTTTCAGGTAATGATCAGTACACCAAGCCCACTTGGCTCGCCAAATTTCGTTCTTCTAGGTTAAACCGTTCCTTGGCAGTAACCGGTTTCATTTTGAGGTTTCACTCTGTTTTCTCCTATAGGGATACATGTATTTGGAACTCTAAATCCAACACGGTTTGTGCTAGCTCTTTGAAACTTGACACAATAAAGCACTTTCAAGTTCTATCTCTATGGTTTGTTTGCTGTTGATGTAGCCATAAGCAGAGACTGGCGAGAATCACTTTCATGGAAAGGGCCTGCCAAGCTTCCAAAAAACTACGAGTTGCCTAAAATCTCAGCACACTCTTTTTCACCCAATCTTGATGAAACTTTCAGGTAATGATCAGTACACCAATCCCACTTGGCTCGCCAAATTTCGTTCTTCTAGGTTAAACCGTTCGTTGGCAGTAACCGGTTTCATTTTGAGGTTTCACTCTGTTTTCTCCTATAGTGATACATGTATTTGGAACTCTAAATCAAACACGGTTTGTGCTAGCTCTTTGAAACTTGACACAATAAAGCAGTTTCAAGTTCTATCTCTATGGTTTGCTTGCTGTTGATGTAGCCCTAAGCAGAGACTGGTGAGAATCACTTTCATGGAAAGGGCCTGTCAAGCTTCCAAAAAACTACGAGTTGCATGAAATCTCAGCAAACACTTTTTCACCCAATCTTGATGAAACTTTCAGGTAATGATCAGTACACCAATCCCACTTGGCTCGCCAAATTTCGTTCTTCTAGGTTAAACCGTTCGTTGGCAGTAACCGGTTTCATTTTGATGTTTCACTCTGTTTTCTCCTATAGGGATACATGTATTTGGAACTCTAAATCAAACACGGTTTGTGCTAGCTCTTTGAAACTTGACACAATAAAGCAGTTTCAAGTTCTATCTCTATGGTTTGTTTGCTGTTGATGTAGCCCTAAGCAGAGACTGGCGAGAATCACTTTCATGGAAAGGGCCTGCCAAGCTTCCAAAAAACTACGAGTTGCCTGAAATCTCAGCAAACACTTTTTACCCAATCTTGATGATACTTTCAGGTAATGATCAGTACACCAAGCCCACTTGGCTCGCCAAATTTCGTTCTTCTAGGTTAAACCGTTCCTTGGCAGTAACCGGTTTCATTTTGAGGTTTCACTCTGTTTTCTCCTATAGGGATACATGTATTTGGAACTCTAAATCCAACACGGTTTGTGCTAGCTCTTTGAAACTTGACACAATAAAGCACTTTCAAGTTCTATCTCTATGGTTTGTTTGCTGTTGATGTAGCCCTAAGCAGAGACTGGCGAGAATCACTTTCATGGAAAGGGCCTGCCAAGCTTCCAAAAAACTACGAGTTGCCTGAAATCTCAGCAAACACTTTTTCACCCAATCTTGATGATACTTTCAGGTAATAATCAGTACACCAAGCCCACTTGGCTCGCCAAATTTCGTTCTTCTAGGTTAAACCGTTCCTTGGCAGTAACCGGTTTCATTTTGAGGTTTCACTCTGTTTTCTCCTATAGGGATACATGTATTTGGAACTCTAAATCCAACACGGTTTGTGCTAGCTCTTTGAAACTTGACACAATAAAGCAGTTTGAAGTTCTATCTCTATGGTTTGTTTGCTGTTGATGTAGCCCTAAGCAGAGACTGGCGAGAATCACTTTCATGGAAAGGGCCTGCCAAGCTTCCAAAGAACTACGAGTTGCCTGAAATCTCAGCAAACACTTTTTCACCCAATCTTGATGATACTTTCAGGTAATGATCAGTACACCAAGCCCACTTGGCTCGCCAAATTTCGTTCTTCTAGGTTAAACCGTTCCTTGGCAGTAACCGGTTTCATTTTGAGGTTTCACTCTGTTTTCTCCTATAGGGATACATGTATTTGGAACTCTAAATCAAACACGGTTTGTGCTAGCTCTTTGAAACTTGACACAATAAAGCAGTTTCAAGTTCTATCTCTATGGTTTGTTTGCTGTTGATGTAGCCATAAGCAGAGACTGGCGAGAATCACTTTCATGGAAAGGGCCTGCCAAGCTTCCAAAAAACTACGAGTTGCCTAAAATCTCAGCACACTCTTTTTCACCCAATCTTGATGAAACTTTCAGGTAATGATCAGTACACCAATCCCACTTGGCTCGCCAAATTTCGTTCTTCTAGGTTAAACCGTTCGTTGGCAGTAACCGGTTTCATTTTGAGGTTTCACTCTGTTTTCTCCTATAGGGATACATGTATTTGGAACTCTAAATCAAACACGGTTTGTGCTAGCTCTTTGAAACTTGACACAATAAAGCAGTTTCAAGTTCTATCTCTATGGTTTGTTTGCTGTTGATGTAGCCATAAGCAGAGACTGGCGAGAATCACTTTCATGGAAAGGGCCTGCCAAGCTTCCAAAAAACTACGAGTTGCCTAAAATCTCAGCACACTCTTTTTCACCCAATCTTGATGAAACTTTCAGGTAATGATCAGTACACCAATCCCACTTGGCTCGCCAAATTTCGTTCTTCTAGGTTAAACCGTTCGTTGGCAGTAACCGGTTTCATTTTGAGGTTTCACTCTGTTTTCTCCTATAGTGATACATGTATTTGGAACTCTAAATCAAACACGGTTTGTGCTAGCTCTTTGAAACTTGACACAATAAAGCAGTTTCAAGTTCTATCTCTATGGTTTGCTTGCTGTTGATGTAGCCCTAAGCAGAGACTGGTGAGAATCACTTTCATTGAAAGGGCCTGTCAAGCTTCCAAAAAACTACGAGTTGCATGAAATCTCAGCAAACACTTTTTCACCCAATCTTGATGAAACTTTCAGGTAATGATCAGTACACCAATCCCACTTGGCTCGCCAAATTTCGTTCTTCTAGGTTAAACCGTTCGTTGGCAGTAACCGGTTTCATTTTGATGTTTCACTCTGTTTTCTCCTATAGGGATACATGTATTTGGAACTCTAAATCAAACACGGTTTGTGCTAGCTCTTTGAAACTTGACACAATAAAGCAGTTTCAAGTTCTATCTCTATGGTTTGTTTGCTGTTGATGTAGCCCTAAGCAGAGACTGGCGAGAATCACTTTCATGGAAAGGGCCTGCCAAGCTTCCAAAAAACTACGAGTTGCCTGAAATCTCAGCAAACACTTTTTACCCAATCTTGATGATACTTTCAGGTAATGATCAGTACACCAAGCCCACTTGGCTCGCCAAATTTCGTTCTTCTAGGTTAAACCGTTCCTTGGCAGTAACCGGTTTCATTTTGAGGTTTCACTCTGTTTTCTCCTATAGGGATACATGTATTTGGAACTCTAAATCCAACACGGTTTGTGCTAGCTCTTTGAAACTTGACACAATAAAGCACTTTCAAGTTCTATCTCTATGGTTTGTTTGCTGTTGATGTAGCCCTAAGCAGAGACTGGCGAGAATCACTTTCATGGAAAGGGCCTGCCAAGCTTCCAAAAAACTACGAGTTGCCTGAAATCTCAGCAAACACTTTTTCACCCAATCTTGATGATACTTTCAGGTAATAATCAGTACACCAAGCCCACTTGGCTCGCCAAATTTCGTTCTTCTAGGTTAAACCGTTCCTTGGCAGTAACCGGTTTCATTTTGAGGTTTCACTCTGTTTTCTCCTATAGGGATACATGTATTTGGAACTCTAAATCCAACACGGTTTGTGCTAGCTCTTTGAAACTTGACACAATAAAGCAGTTTGAAGTTCTATCTCTATGGTTTGTTTGCTGTTGATGTAGCCCTAAGCAGAGACTGGCGAGAATCACTTTCATGGAAAGGGCCTGCCAAGCTTCCAAAGAACTACGAGTTGCCTGAAATCTCAGCAAACACTTTTTCACCCAATCTTGATGATACTTTCAGGTAATGATCAGTACACCAAGCCCACTTGGCTCGCCAAATTTCGTTCTTCTAGGTTAAACCGTTCCTTGGCAGTAACCGGTTTCATTTTGAGGTTTCACTCTGTTTTCTCCTATAGGGATACATGTATTTGGAACTCTAAATCAAACACGGTTTGTGCTAGCTCTTTGAAACTTGACACAATAAAGCAGTTTCAAGTTCTATCTCTATGGTTTGTTTGCTGTTGATGTAGCCATAAGCAGAGACTGGCGAGAATCACTTTCATGGAAAGGGCCTGCCAAGCTTCCAAAAAACTACGAGTTGCCTAAAATCTCAGCACACTCTTTTTCACCCAATCTTGATGAAACTTTCAGGTAATGATCAGTACACCAATCCCACTTGGCTCGCCAAATTTCGTTCTTCTAGGTTAAACCGTTCGTTGGCAGTAACCGGTTTCATTTTGAGGTTTCACTCTGTTTTCTCCTATAGTGATACATGTATTTGGAACTCTAAATCAAACACGGTTTGTGCTAGCTCTTTGAAACTTGACACAATAAAGCAGTTTCAAGTTCTATCTCTATGGTTTGCTTGCTGTTGATGTAGCCCTAAGCAGAGACTGGTGAGAATCACTTTCATGGAAAGGGCCTGTCAAGCTTCCAAAAAACTACGAGTTGCATGAAATCTCAGCAAACACTTTTTCACCCAATCTTGATGAAACTTTCAGGTAATGATCAGTACACCAATCCCACTTGGCTCGCCAAATTTCGTTCTTCTAGGTTAAACCGTTCGTTGGCAGTAACCGGTTTCATTTTGATGTTTCACTCTGTTTTCTCCTATAGGGATACATGTATTTGGAACTCTAAATCAAACACGGTTTGTGCTAGCTCTTTGAAACTTGACACAATAAAGCAGTTTCAAGTTCTATCTCTATGGTTTGTTTGCTGTTGATGTAGCCCTAAGCAGAGACTGGCGAGAATCACTTTCATGGAAAGGGCCTGCCAAGCTTCCAAAAAACTACGAGTTGCCTGAAATCTCAGCACATTCTTTTTCACCCAATCTTGATGAAACTTTCAGGTAATGATCAGTACACCAATCCCACTTGGCTCGCCAAATTTCGTTCTTCTAGGTTAAACCGTTCGTTGGCAGTAACCGGTTTCATTTTGAGGTTTCACTCTGTTTTCTCCTATAGAGATACATGTATTTGGAACTCTAAATCAAACACGGTTTGTGCTAGCTCTTTGAAACTTGACACAATAAAGCAGTTTCAAGTTCTATCTCTATGGTTTGTTTGCTGTTGATGTAGCCCTAAGCAGAGACTGGCGAGAATCACTTTCATGGAAAGGGCCTGCCAAGCTTCCAAAAAACTACGAGTTGCCTGAAATCTCAGCACATTCTTTTTCACCCAATCTTGATGAAACTTTCAGGTAATGATCAGTACACCAATCCCACTTGGCTCGCCAAATTTCGTTCTTCTAGGTTAAACCGTTCGTTGGCAGTAACCGGTTTCATTTTGAGGTTTCACTCTGTTTTCTCCTATAGAGATACATGTATTTGGAACTCTAAATCCAACACGGTTTGTGCTAGCTCTTTGAAACTTGACACAATAAAGCAGTTTCAAGTTCTATCTCTATGGTTTGTTTGCTGTTGATGTAGCCCTAAGCAGAGACTGGCGAGAATCACTTTCATGGAAAGGGCCTACCAAGCTTCCAAAAAACTACGAGTTGACCGAAATCTAAGCACACACTTTTTCACCCAATCTTGATGAAACTTTCAGGTAATGATCAGTGCACCAATCCCACTTGGCTCGCCAAATTTCGTTCTTCTAGGTTAAACCGTTCGTTGGCAGTAACCGGTTTCATTTTGAGGTTTCACTCTGTATTCTCCTATAGGGATACATGTATTTGGAACTCTAA
This sequence comes from Ictidomys tridecemlineatus, assembly GCF_052094955.1. Taxonomy (NCBI): domain Eukaryota; kingdom Metazoa; phylum Chordata; class Mammalia; order Rodentia; family Sciuridae; genus Ictidomys; species Ictidomys tridecemlineatus. The sequence continues at coordinate 17,084 of NW_027524240.1, read as the reverse complement.
ATCAAACACGGTTTGTGCTAGCTCTTTGAAACTTGACACAATAAAGCAGTTTCAAGTTCTATCTCTATGGTTTGTTTGCTGTTGATGTAGCCCTAAGCAGAGAATGGCGAGAATCACTTTCATGGAAAGGGCCTGCCAAGCTTCCAAAAAACTACGAGTTGCCTGAAATCTCAGCACACACTCTTTCACCCAATCTTGATGAAACTTTCAGGTAATGATCAGTACACCCATCCCACTTGGCTCGCCAAATTTCGTTCTTCTAGGTTAAACCGTTCGTTGGCAGTAACCGGTTTCATGTTGAGGTTTGACTCTGTTTTCTCGTATAGCGATACATGTATTTGGAACTCTAAATCAAACACGGTTTGTGCTAGCTCTTTGAAACTTGACACAATAAAGCAGTTTCAAGTTCTATCTCTTTGGTTTGTTTGCTGTTGATGTAGCCCTAACCAGAGTTTGGTGAGAATCACTTTCATGGAAAAGGACTGCCAAGCTTCCAAAAAACTACGAGTTGCCTGAAATCTCAGCAAACCCTTTTTCACCCAATGTTGATGAAACTTTCAGGTAATGATCAGTACACCAATCCCACTTGGCTCGCCAAATTTCGTTCTTCTAGGTTAAACCGTTCGTTGGCAGTAACCGGTTTCATTTTGAGGTTTCACTCTGTTTTCTCCTATAGGGATACATGTATTTTAAACTCTAAATCAAACACGGTTTGTGCTAGCTCTTTGAAACTTGACACAATAAAGCAGTTTCAAGTTCTATCTCTATTGTTTGTTTGCTGTTGATGTAGCCCTAAGCAGAGACTGGCGAGAATCACTTTCATGGAAAGGGCCTGCCAAGCTTCCAAAAAACTACGAGTTGCCTGAAATCTCAGCACAACCTTTTTCACCCAATCTTGATGAAACTTTCAGGTAATGATCAGTACACCAATCCTACTTGGCTCGCCAAATTTCGTTCTTCTAGGTTAAACCGTTCGTTGGCAGTAACCGGTTTCATTTTGAGGTTTCACTCTGTTTTCTCCTATAGGGATACATGTATTGGGAACTCTAAATCAAACACGGTTTGTGCTAGCTCTTTGAAACTTGACACAATAAAGCAGTTTCAAGTTCTATCTCTATGGTTTGTTTGCTGTTGATGTAGCCCTAAGCAGAGACTAGCGAGAATCACTTTCATGGAAAGGGCTTGCCAAGCTTCCAAAAAACTACGAGTTGCCTGAAATCTCAGCACACACTTTTTCACCCAATCTTGATGAAACTTTCAGGTAATGATCAGTACACCAATCCCACTTGGCTCGCCAAATTTCGTTCTTCTAGGTTAAACCGTTCGTTGGCAGTAACCGGTTTCATTTTGAGGTTTCACTCTGTTTTCTCCTATAGGGATACATGTATTTGGAACTCTAAATCAAACACGGTTTGTGCTAGCTCTTTGAAACTTGACACAATAAAGCAGTTTCAAGTTCTATCTCTATGGTTTGTTTGCTGTTGATGTAGGCCTAAGCAGAGACTGGCGAGAATCACTTTCATGGAAAGGGCCTGCCAAGCTTCCAAAAAACTACGAGTTGCCTGAAATCTCAGCACACACTTTTTCACCCAATCTTGATGAAACTTTCAGGTAATGATCAGTACACCAATCCCACTTGGCTTGCCAAATTTCGTTCTTCTAGGTTAAACCGTTCGTTGGCAGTAACCGGTTTCATTTTGAGGTTTCACTCTGTTTTCTCCTATAGGGATACATGTATTTGGAACTCTAAATCAAACACGGTTTGTGCTAGCTCTTTGAAACTTGACACAATAAAGCAGTTTCAAGTTCTATCTCTTTCGTTTGTTTGCTGTTGATGTAGCCCTAAGCAGAGACTGGCGAGAATCACTTTCATGGAAAGGGCCTGCCAAGCTTCCAAAAAACTACGAGTTGCCTGAAATCTCAGCACACCCTCTTTCACCCAATCTTGATGAAACTTTCAGGTAATGATCAGTACACCCATCCCACTTGGCTCGCCAAATTTCGTTCTTCTAGGTTAAACCGTTCGTTGGCAGTAACCGGTTTCATGTTGAGTTTTGACTCTGTTTTCTCGTATAGCGATACATGTATTTGGAACTCTAAATCAAACACGGTTTGTGCTAGCTCTTTGAAACTTGACACAATAAAGCAGTTTCAAGTTCTATATCTATGGTTTGTTTGCTGTTGATGTAGCCCTAACCAGAGTTTGGTGAGAATCACTTTCATGGAAAAGGACTGCCAAGCTTCCAAAAAACTACGAGTTGCCTGAAATCTCAGCAAACCCTTTTTCACCCAATGTTGATGAAACTTACAGGTAATGATCAGTACACCAATCCCACTTGGCTCGCCAAATTTCGTTCTTCTAGGTTAAACCGTTCGTTGGCAGTAACCGGTTTCATTTTGAGGTTTCACTCTGTTTTCTCCTATAGGGATACATGTATTTTAAACTCTAAATCAAACACGGTTTGTGCTAGCGCTTTGAAACTTGACACAATAAAGCAGTTTCAAGTTCTATCCCTATGGTTTGTTTGCTGTTGATGTAGCCCTAAGCAGAGACTGGCGAGAATCACTTTCATGGAAAGGGCCTGCCAAGCTTCCAAAAAACTACGAGTTGCCTGAAATCTCAGCACACACTTTTTCACCCAATCTTGATGAAACTTTCAGGTAATGATCAGTACACCAATCCCACTTGGCTCGCCAAATTTCGTTCTTCTAGGTTAAACCGTTCGTTGGCAGTAACCGGTTTCATTTTGAGGTTTCACTCTGTTTTCTCCTATAGGGATACATGTATTTGGAACTCTAAATCAAACACGGTTTGTGCTAGCTCTTTGAAACTTGACACAATAAAGCAGTTTCAAGTTCTATCTCTATGGTCTGTTTGCTGTTGATGTAGCCCTAAGCAGAGACAGGCGAGAATCACTTTCATGGAAAGGGCCTGCCAAGATTCCAAAAAACTACGAGTTGCCTGAAATCTCAGCACACCCTTTTTCACCCAATCTTGATGAAACTTTCAGGTAATGATCAGTACACCAAGCCCACTTGGCTCGCCAAATTTCGTTCTTCTAGGTTAAACCGTTCCTTGGCAGTAACCGGTTTCATTTTGAGGTTTCACTCTGTTTTCTCCTATAGGGATACATGTATTTGGAACTCTAAATCCAACACGGTTTGTGCTAGCTCTTTGAAACTTGACACAATAAAGCAGTTTCAAGTTCTATCTCTATGGTTTGTTTGCTGTTGATGTAGCCCTAAGCAGAGACTGGCGAGAATCACTTTCATGGAAAGGGCCTGCCAAGCTTCCAAAAAACTACGAGTTGCCTGAAATCTCAGCAAACACTTTTTCACCCAATCTTGATGATACTTTCAGGTAATGATCAGTACACCAAGCCCACTTGGCTCGCCAAATTTCTTTCTTCTAGGTTAAACCGTTCGTTTGCAGTAACCGGTTTCATTTTGAGTTTTCACTCTGTTTTCTCCTATAGGGATACATGTATTTGGAACTCTAAATCGAACACGGTTTGTGCTAGCTCTTTGAAACTTGACACAATAAAGCAGTTTCAAGTTCTATCTCTATGGTTTGTTTGCTGTTGATGTAGCCCTAAGCAGAGACTGGCGAGAATCACTTTCATGGAAAGGGCCTGCCAAGCTTCCAAAAAACTACGAGTTGCCTGAAATCTCAGCAAACACTTTTTCACCCAATCTTGATGATACTTTCAGGTAATGTTCAGTACACCAAGCCCACTTGGCTCGCCAAATTTCGTTCTTCTAGGTTAAACCGTTCCTTGGCAGTAACCGGTTTCATTTTGAGGTTTCACTCTGTTTTCTCCTATAGGGATACATGTATTTGGAACTCTAAATCCAACACGGTTTGTGCTAGCTCTTTGAAACTTGCACAATAAAGCAGTTTCAAGTTCTATCTCTATGGTTTGTTTGCTGTTGATGTAGCCCTAAGCAGAGACTGGCGAGAATCACTTTCATGGAAAGGGCCTGCCAAGCTTCCAAAAAACTACGAGTTGCCTGAAATCTCAGCAAACACTTTTTCACCCAATCTTGATGATACTTTCAGGTAATGATCAGGACACCAAGCCCACTTGGCTCGCCAAATTTCGTTCTTCTAGGTTAAACCGTTCCTTGGCAGTAACCGGTTTCATTTTGAGGTTTCACTCTGTTTTCTCCTATAGGGATACATGTATTTGGAACTCTAAATCCAACACGGTTTGTGCTAGCTCTTTGAAACTTGACACAATAAAGCAGTTTCAAGTTCTATCTCTATGGTTTGTTTGCTGTTGATGTAGCCCTAAGCAGAGACTGGCGAGAATCACTTTCATGGAAAGGGCCTGCCAAGCTTCCAAAAAACTACGAGTTGCCTGAAATCTCAGCAAACACTTTTTCACCCAATCTTGATGATACTTTCAGGTAATGATCAGTACACCAAGCCCACTTGGCTCGCCAAATTTCGTTCTTCTAGGTTAAACCGTTCCTTGGCAGTAACCGGTTTCATTTTGAGGTTTCACTCTGTTTTCTCCTATAGGGATACATGTATTTGGAACTCTAAATCCAACACGGTTTGTGCTAGCTCTTTGAAACTTGACACAATAAAGCAGTTTCAAGTTCTATCTCTATGGTTTGTTTGCTGTTGATGTAGCCCTAAGCAGAGAATGGCGAGAATCACTTTCATGGAAAGGGCCTGCCAAGCTTCCAAAGAACTACGAGTTGCCTGAAATCTCAGCAAACACTTTTTCACCCAATCTTGATGATACTTTCAGGTAATGATCAGTACACCAAGCCCACTTGGCTCGCCAAATTCTTTCTTCTAGGTTAAACCGTTCGTTCGCAGTAACCGGTTTCATTTTGAGGTTTCACTCTGTTTTCTCCTATAGGGATACATGTATTTGGAACTCTAAATCCAACACGGTTTGTACTAGCTCTTTGAAACTTGACACAATAAAGCAGTTTCAAGTTCTATCTCTATGGTTTGTTTGCTGTTGATGTAGCCCTAAGCAGAGACTGGCGAGAATCACTTTCATGGAAAGGGCCTGCCAAGCTTCCAAAGAACTACGAGTTGCCTGAAGTCTCAGCAAACACTTTTTCACCCAATCTTGATGATACTTTCAGGTAATGATCAGTACACCAAGCCCACTTGGCTCGCCAAATTTCGTTCTTCTAGGTTAAACCGTTCCTTGACAGTAACCGGTTTCATTTTGAGGTTTCACTCTGTTTTCTCCTATAGGGATACTTGTATTTGGAACTCTAAATCCAACACGGTTTGTGCTAGCTCTTTGAAACTTGACACAATAAAGCAGTTTCAAGTTCTATCTCTATGGTTTGTTTGCTGTTGATGTAGCCCTAAGCAGAGACTGGCGAGAATCACTTTCATGGAAAGGGCCTGCCAAGCTTCCAAAGAACTACGAGTTGCCTGAAATCTCAGCAAACACTTTTTCACCCAATCTTGATGATACTTTCAGGTAATGATCAGTACACCAAGCCCACTTGGCTCGCCAAATTTCGTTCTTCTAGGTTAAACCGTTCGTTGGCAGTAACCGGTTTCATTTTGAGGTTTCACTCTGTTTTCTCCTATAGGGATACATGTATTTGGAACTCTAAATCCAACACGGTTTGTGCTAGCTCTTTGAAACTTGACACAATAAAGCAGTTTCAAGTTCTATCTCTATGGTTTGTTTGCTGTTGCTGTAGCCCTAAGCAGAGACTGGCGAGAATCACTTTCATGGAAAGGGCCTGCCAAGCTTCCAAAAAACTACGAGTTGCCTGAAATCTCAGCAAACACTTTTTCACCCAATCTTGATGATACTTTCAGGTAATGATCAGTACACCAAGCCCACTTGGCTCGCCAAATTTCGTTCTTCTAGGTTAAACCGTTCCTTGGCAGGAACCGGTTTCATTTTGAGGTTTCACTCTGTTTTCTCCTATAGGGATACATGTATTTGGAACTCTAAATCCAACACGGTTTGTGCTAGCTCTTTGAAACTTGACACAATAAAGCAGTTTCAAGTTCTATCTCTATGGTTTGTTTGCTGTTGATGTAGCCCTAAGCAGAGACTGGCGAGAATCACTTTCATGGAAAGGGCCTGCCAAGCTTCCAAAGAACTACGAGTTGCCTGAAATCTCAGCAAACACTTTTTCACCCAATCTTGATGATACTTTCAGGTAATAATCAGTACACCAATCCCACTTGGCTCGCCAAATTTCGTTCTTCTAGGTTAAACCGTTCGTTGGCAGTAACCGGTTTCATTTTGAGGTTTCACTCTGTTTTCTCCTATATGGATACATGTATTTGGAACTCTAAATCCAACACGGTTTGTGCTAGCTCTTTGAAACTTGACACAATAAAGCAGTTTCAAGTTCTATCTCTATGGTTTGTTTGCTGTTGATGTAGCCCTAAGCAGAGACTGGCGAGAATCACTTTCATGGAAAGGGCCTGCCAAGCTTCCAAAAAACTACGAGTTGCCTGAAATCTCAGCAAACACTTTTTCACCCAATCTTGATGATACTTTCAGGTAATGATCAGTACACCAAGCCCACTTGGCTCGCCAAATTTCGTTCTTCTAGGTTAAACCGTTCCTTGGCAGTAACCGGTTTCATTTTGAGGTTTCACTCTGTTTTCTCCTATAGGGATACATGTATTTGGAACTATAAATCCAACACGGTTTGTGCTAGCTCTTTGAAACTTGACACAATAAAGCAGTTTCAAGTTCTATCTCTATGGTTTGTTTGCTGTTGATGTAGCCCTAAGCAAAGACTGGCGAGAATCACTTTCATGGAAAGGGCCTGCCAAGCTTCCAAAAACTACGAGTTGCCTGAAATCTCAGCAAACACTTTTTCACCCAATCTTGATGATACTTTCAGGTAATGATCAGTACACCAAGCCCACTTGGCTCACCAAATTTCGTTCTTCTAGGTTAAACCGTTCCTTGGCAGTAACCGGTTTCATTTTGAGGTTTCACTCTGTTTTCTCCTATAGGGATACATGTATTTGGAACTCTAAATCAAACACAGTTTGTGCTAGCTCTTTGAAACTTGACACAATAAAGCAGTTTCAAGTTCTATCTCTATGGTTTGTTTGCTGTTGATGTAGCCCTAAGCAGAGACTGGCGAGAATCACTTTCATGGAAAGGGCCTGCCAAGCTTCCAAAAAACTACGAGTTGCCTGAAATCTCAGCAAACACTTTTTCACCCAATCTTGATGATACTTTCAGGTAATGATCAGTACACCAAGCCCACTTGGCTCGCCAAATTTCTTTCTTCTAGGTTAAACCGTTCGTTTGCAGTAACCGGTTTCATTTTGAGTTTTCACTCTGTTTTCTCCTATAGGGATACATGTATTTGGAACTCTAAATCGAACACGGTTTGTGCTAGCTCTTTGAAACTTGACACAATAAAGCAGTTTCAAGTTCTATCTCTATGGTTTGTTTGCTGTTGATGTAGCCTAAGCAGAGACTGGCGAGAATCACTTTCATGGAAAGGGCCTGCCAAGCTTCCAAAAAACTACGAGTTGCCTGAAATCTCAGCAAACACTTTTTCACCCAATCTTGATGATACTTTCAGGTAATGATCAGTACACCAAGCCCACTTGGCTCGCCAAATTTCGTTCTTCTAGGTTAAACCGTTCCTTGGCAGTAACCGGTTTCATTTTGAGGTTTCACTCTGTTTTCTCCTATAGGGATACATGTATTTGGAACTCTAAATCCAACACGGTTTGTGCTAGCTCTTTGAAACTTGACACAATAAAGCAGTTTCAAGTTCTATCTCTATGATTTGTTTGCTGTTGATGTAGCCCCTAAGCAGAGACTGGCGAGAATCACTTTCATGGAAAGGGCCTGCCAAGCTTCCAAAAAACTACGAGTTGCCTGAAATCTCAGCAAACACTTTTTCACCCAATCTTGATGATACTTTAAGGTAATGATCAGTACACCAAGCCCACTTGGCTCGCCAAATTTCGTTCTTCTAGGTTAAACCGTTCCTTGGCAGTAACCGGTTTCATTTTGAGGTTTCACTCTGTTTTCTCCTATAGGGATACATGTATTTGGAACTCTAAATCCAACACGGTTTGTGCTAGCTCTTTGAAACTTGACACAATAAAGCAGTTTCAAGTTCTATCTCTATGGTTTGTTTGCTGTTGATGTAGCCCTAAGCAGAGACTGGCGAGAATCACTTTCATGGAAAGGGCCTGCCAAGCTTCCAAAGAACTACGAGTTGCCTGAAATCTCAGCAAACACTTTTTCACCCAATCTTGATGATACTTTCAGGTAATGATCAGTACACCAAGCCCACTTGGCTCGCCAAATTTCGTTCTTCTAGGTTAAACCGTTCGTTGGCAGTAACCGGTTTCATTTTGAGGTTTCACTCTGTTTTCTCCTATAGGGATACATGTATTTGGAACTCTAAATCCAACACGGTTTGTGCTAGCTCTTTGAAACTTGACACAATAAAGCAGTTTCAAGTTCTATCTCTATGGTTTGTTTGCTGTTGATGTAGCCCTAAGCAGAGACTGGCGAGAATCACTTTCATGGAAAGGGCCTGCCAAGCTTTCAAAAAACTACGAGTTGCCTGAAATCTCAGCAAACACTTTTTCACCAATCCTGATGATACTTTCAGGTAATGATCAGTACACCAAGCCCACTTGGCTCGCCAAATTTCGTTCTTCTAGGTTAAACCGTTCCTTGGCAGTAACCGGTTTCATTTTGAGGTTTCACTCTGTTTTCTCCTATAGGGATACATGTATTTGGAACTCTAAATCCAACACGGTTTGTGCTAGCTCTTTGAAACTTGACACAATAAAGCAGTTTTAAGTTCTATCTCTATGGTTTGTTTGCTGTTGATGTAGCCCTAAGCAGAGACTGGCGAGAATCACTTTCATGGAAAGGGCCTGCCAAGCTTCCAAAAAACTACGAGTTGCCTGAAATCTCAGCAAACACTTTTTCACCCAATCTTGATGATACTTTCAGGTAATGATCAGTACACCAAGCCCACTTGGCTCGCCAAATTTCTTTTCTTCTAGGTTAAACCGTTCGTTCGCAGTAAACGGTTTCATTTTGAGGTTTCACTCTGTTTTCTCCTATAGGGATACATGTATTTGGAACTCTAAATCCAACACGGTTTGTGCTAGCTCTTTGAAACTTGCACAATAAAGCAGTTTCAAGTTCTATCTCTATGGTTTGTTTGCTGTTGATGTAGCCCTAAGCAGAGACTGGCGAGAATCACTTTCATGGAAAGGGCCTGCCAAGCTTCCAAAAAACTACGAGTTGCCTGAAATCTCAGCAAACACTTTTTCACCCAATCTTGATGATACTTTCAGGTAATGATCAGTACACCAAGCCCACTTGGCTCGCCAAATTTCGTTCTTCTAGGTTAAACCGTTCCTTGGCAGTAACCGGTTTCATTTTGAGGTTTCACTCTGTTTTCTCCTATAGGGATACATGTATTTGGAACTCTAAATCCAACACGGTTTGTGCTAGCTCTTTGAAACTTGACACAATAAAGCAGTTTCAAGTTCTATCTCTATGGTTTGTTTGCTGTTGATGTAGCCCTAAGCAGAGACTGGCGAGAATCACTTTCATGGAAAGGGCCTGCCAAGCTTCCAAAAAACTACGAGTTGCCTGAAATCTCAGCAAACACTTTTTCACCCAATCCTGATGATACTTTCAGGTAATGATCAGTACACCAAGCCCACTTGGCTCGCCAAATTTCGTTCTTCTAGGTTAAACCGTTCCTTGGCAGTAACCGGTTTCATTTTGAGGTTTCACTCTGTTTTCTCCTATAGGGATACATGTATTTGGAACTCTAAATCCAACACGGTTTGTGCTAGCTCTTTGAAACTTGCACAATAAAGCAGTTTCAAGTTCTATCTCTATGGTTTGTTTGCTGTTGATGTAGCCCTAAGCAGAGACTGGCGAGAATCACTTTCATGGAAAGGGCCTGCCAAGCTTCCAAAAAACTACGAGTTGCCTGAAATCACAGCAAACACTTTTTCACCCAATCTTGATGATACTTTCAGGTAATGATCAGTACACCAAGCCCACTTGGCTCGCCAAATTTCGTTCTTCTAGGTTAAACCGTTCCTTGGCAGAAACCGGTTTCATTTTGAGGTTTCACTCTGTTTTCTCCTATAGGGATACATGTATTTGGAACTCTAAATCCAACACGGTTTGTGCTAGCTCTTTGAAACTTGACACAATAAAGCAGTTTCAAGTTCTATCTCTATGGTGTGTTTGCTGTTGATGTAGCCCTAAGCAGAGACTGGCGAGAATCACTTTCATGGAAAGGGCCTGCCAAGCTTCCAAAAAACTACGAGTTGCCTGAAATCTCAGCAAACACTTTTTCACCCAATCTTGATGATACTTTCAGGTAATGATCAGTACACCAAGCCCACTTGGCTCGCCAAATTTCGTTCTTCTAGGTTAAACCGTTCCTTGGCAGTAACCGGTTTCATTTTGAGGTTTCACTCTGTTTTCTCCTATAGGGATACATGTATTTGGAACTCTAAATCCAACTCGGTTTGTGCTAGCTCTTTGAAACTTGCACAATAAAGCAGTTTCAAGTTCTATCTCTATGGTTTGTTTGCTGTTGATGTAGCCCTAAGCAGAGACTGGCGAGAATCACTTTCATGGAAAGGGCCTGCCAAGCTTCCAAAAAACTACGAGTTGCCTGAAATCTCAGCAAACACTTTTTCACCCAATCTTGATGATACTCTCAGGTAATGATCAGTACACCAAGCCCACTTGGCTCGCCAAATTTCGTTCTTCTAGGTTAAACCGTTCCTTGGCAGTAACCGGTTTCATTTTGAGGTTTCACTCTGTTTTCTCCTATAGGGATACATGTATTTGGAACTCTAAATCCAACACGGTTTGTGCTAGCTCTTTGAAACTTGCACAATAAAGCAGTTTCAAGTTCTATCTCTATGGTTTGCTTGCTGTTGATGTAGCCCTAAGCAGAGACTGGCGAGAATCACTTTCATGGAAAGGGCCTGCCAAGCTTCCAAAAAACTACGAGTTGCCTGAAATCTCAGCAAACACTTTTTCACCCAATCTTGATGATACTTTCAGGTAATGATCAGTACACCAAGCCCACTTGGCTCGCCAAATTTCGTTCTTCTAGGTTAAACCGTTCCTTGGCAGTAACCGGTTTCATTTTGAGGTTTCACTCTGTTTTCTCCTATAGGGATACATGTATTTGGAACTCTAAATCCAACACGGTTTGTGCTAGCTCTTTGAAACTTGCACAATAAAGCAGTTTCAAGTTCTATCTCTATGGTTTGTTTGCTGTTGATGTAGCCCTAAGCAGAGACTGGCGAGAATCACTTTCATGGAAAGGGCCTGCCAAGCTTCCAAAAAACTACGAGTTGCCTGAAATCTCAGCAAACACTTTTTCACCCAATCTTGATGATACTCTCAGGTAATGATCAGTACACCAAGCCCACTTGGCTCGCCAAATTTCGTTCTTCTAGGTTAAACCGTTCCTTGGCAGTAACCGGTTTCATTTTGAGGTTTCACTCTGTTTTCTCCTATAGGGATACATGTATTTGGAACTCTAAATCCAACACGGTTTGTGCTAGCTCTTTGAAATTTGACACAATAAAGCAGTTTCAAGTTCTATCTCTATGGTTTGTTTGCTGTTGATGTAGCCCTAAGCAGAGACTGGCGAGAATCACTTTCATGGAAACGGCCTGACAAGCTTCCAAAAAACTACGAGTTGCCTGAAATCTCAGCAAACACTTTTTCACCCAATCTTGATGATACTTTCAGGTAATGATCAGTACACCAAGCCCACTTGGCTCGCCAAATTTCGTTCTTCTAGGTTAAACCGTTCCTTGGCAGTAACCGGTTTCATTTTGAGGTTTCACTCTGTTTTCTCCTATAGGGATACATGTATTTGGAACTCTAAATCCAACACGGTTTGTGCTAGCTCTTTGAAACTTGACACAATAAAGCAGTTTTAAGTTCTATCTCTATGGTTTGTTTGCTGTTGATGTAGCCCTAAGCAGAGACTGGCGAGAATCACTTTCATGGAAAGGGCCTGCCAAGCTTCCAAAAAACTACGAGTTGCCTGAAATCTCAGCAAACACTTTTTCACCCAATCTTGATGATACTTTCAGGTAATGATCAGTACACCAAGCCCACTTGGCTCGCCAAATTTCGTTCTTCTAGGTTAAACCGTTCCTTGGCAGTAACCGGTTTCATTTTGAGGTTTCACTCTGTTTTCTCCTATAGGGATACATGTATTTGGAACTCTAAATCAAACACGGTTTGTGCTAGCTCTTTGAAACTTGACACAATAAAGCAGTTTCAAGTTCTATCTCTATGGTTTGTTTGCTGTTGATGTAGCCCTAAGCAGAGACTGGCGAGAATCACTTTCATGGAAAGGGCCTGCCAAGCTTCCAAAAAACTACGAGTTGCCTGAAATCTCAGCAAACACTTTTTCACCCAATCTTGATGATACTTTCAGGTAATGATCAGTACACCAAGCCCACTTGGCTCGCCAAATTTCTTTCTTCTAGGTTAAACCGTTCGTTCGCAGTAACCGGTTTCATTTTGAGGTTTCACTCTGTTTTCTCCTATAGGGATACATGTATTTGGAACTCTAAATCCAACACGGTTTGTGCTAGCTCTTTGAAACTTGACACAATAAAGCAGTTTCAAGTTCTATCTCTATGGTTTGTTTGCTGTTGATGTAGCCCTAAGCAGAGACTGGCGAGAATCACTTTCATGGAAAGGGCCTGCCAAGCTTCCAAAGAACTACGAGTTGCCTGAAATCTCAGCAAACACTTTTTCACCCAATCTTGATGATACTTTCAGGTAATGATCAGTACACCAAGCCCAATTGGCTCGCCAAATTTCTTTCTTCTAGGTTAAACCGTTCGTTCGCAGTAACCGGTTTCATTTTGAGGTTTCACTCTGTTTCTCCTATAGGGATACATGTATTTGGAACTCTAAATCCAACACGGTTTGTACTTGCTCTTTGAAACTTGACACAATAAAGCAGTTTCAAGTTCTATCTCTATGGTTTGTTTGCTGTTGATGTAGCCCTAAGCAGAGACTGGCGAGAATCTCTTTCATGGAAAGGGCCTGCCAAGCTTCCAAAGAACTACGAGTTGCCTGAAATCTCAGCAAACACTTTTTCACCCAATCTTGATGATACTTTCAGGTAATGATCAGTACACCAAGCCCACTTGGCTCGCCAAATTTCGTTCTTCTAGGTTAAACCGTTCCTTGGCAGGAACTGGTTTCATTTTGAGTTTTCACTCTGTTTTCTCCTATAGGGATACATGTATTTGGAACTCTAAATCCAACACGGTTTGTGCTAGCTCTTTGAAACTTGACACAATAAAGCAGTTTCAAGTTCTATCTCTATGGTTTGTTTGCTGTTGATGTAGCTCTAAGCAGAGACTGGCGAGAATCACTTTCATGGAAAGGGCCTGCCAAGCTTCCAAAGAACTACGAGTTGCCTGAAATCTCAGCAAACACTTTTTCAACCAATCTTGATGACACGTTCAGGTAATGATCAGTACACCAAGCCCACTTGGCTCGCCAAATTTCGTTCTTCTAGGTTAAACGGTTCCTTGGCAGTAACCGGTTTCATTTTGAGGTTTCACTCTGTTTTCTCCTATAGGGATACTTGTATTTGGAACTCTAAATCCAACACGGTTTCAGCTAGCTCTTTGAAACTTGTCACAATAAAGCAGTTTCAAGTTCTATCTCTATGGTTTGTTTGCTGTTGATGTAGCCCTAAGCAGAGACTGGCGAGAATCACTTTCATGGAAAGGGCCTGCCAAGCTTCCAAAAAACTACGAGTTGCCTGAAATCTCAGCAAACAGTTTTTCACCCAATCTTGATGATACTTTCAGGTAATGATCAGTACACCAAGCCCACTTGGCTCGCCAAATTTCGTTCTTCTAGGTTAAACCATTCCTTGGCAGTAACCGGTTTCATTTTGAGGTTTCACTCTGTTTTCTCCTATAGGGATACATGTATTTGGAACTCTAAATCCAACACGGTTTGTGCTAGCTCTTTGAAACTTGCACAATAAAGCAGTTTCAAGTTCTATCTCTATGGTTTGTTTGCTGTTGATGTAGCCCTAAGCAGAGACTGGCGAGAATCACTTTCATGGAAAGGGCCTGCCAAGCTTCCAAAAAACTACGAGTTGCCTGAAATCTCAGCAAACACTTTTTCACCCAATCTTGATGATACTTTCAGGTAATGATCAGTACACCAAGCCCACTTGGCTCGCCAAATTTCGTTCTTCTAGGTTAAACCGTTCGTTGGCAGTAACCGGTTTCATTTTGAGGTTTCACTCTGTTTTCTCCTATAGGGATACATGTATTTGGAACTCTAAATCCAACACGGTTTGTGCTAGCTCTTTGAAACTTGCACAATAAAGCAGTTTCAAGTTCTATCTCTATGGTTTGCTTGCTGTTGATGTAGCCCTAAGCAGAGACTGGCGAGAATCACTTTCATGGAAAGGGCCTGCCAAGCTTCCAAAAAACTACGAGTTGCCTGAAATCTCAGCAAACACTTTTTCACCCAATCTTGATGATACTTTCAGGTAATGATCAGTACACCAAGCCCACTTGGCTCGCCAAATTTCGTTCTTCTAGGTTAAACCGTTCCTTGGCAGTAACCGGTTTCATTTTGAGGTTTCACTCTGTTTTCTCCTTTAGGGATACATGTATTTGGAACTCTAAATCCAACACGGTTTGTGCTAGCTCTTTGAAACTTGCACAATAAAGCAGTTTCAAGTTCTATCTCTATGGTTTGTTTGCTGTTGATGTAGCCCTAAGCAGAGACTGGCGAGAATCACTTTCATGGAAAGGGCCTGCCAAGCTTCCAAAAAACTACGAGTTGCCTGAAATCTCAGCAAACACTTTTTCACCCAATCTTGATGATACTCTCAGGTAATGATCAGTACACCAAGCCCACTTGGCTCGCCAAATTTCGTTCTTCTAGGTTAAACCGTTCGTTCGCAGTAACCGGTTTCATTTTGAGGTTTCACTCTGTTTTCTCCTATAGGGATACATGTATTTGGAACTCTAAATCCAACACGGTTTGTGCTAGCTCTTTGAAATTTGACACAATAAAGCAGTTTTCAAGTTCTATCTCTATGGTTTGTTTGCTGTTGATGTAGCCCTAAGCAGAGACTGGCGAGAATCACTTTCATGGAAACGGCCTGACAAGCTTCCAAAAAACTACGAGTTGCCTGAAATCTCAGCAAACACTTTTTCACCCAATCTTGATGATACTTTCAGGTAATGATCAGTACACCAAGCCCACTTGGCTCGCCAAATTTCGTTCTTCTAGGTTAAACCGTTCGTTGGCAGTAACCGGTTTCATTTTGAGGTTTCACTCTGTTTTCTCCTATAGGGATACATGTATTTGGAACTCTAAATCCAACACGGTTTGTGCTAGCTCTTTGAAACTTGACACAATAAAGCAGTTTTAAGTTCTATCTCTATGGTTTGTTTGCTGTTGATGTAGCCCTAAGCAGAGACTGGCGAGAATCACTTTCATGGAAAGGGCCTGCCAAGCTTCCAAAAAACTACGAGTTGCCTGAAATCTCAGCAAACACTTTTTCACCCAATCTTGATGATACTTTCAGGTAATGATCAGTACACCAAGCCCACTTGGCTCGCCAAATTTCGTTCTTCTAGGTTAAACCGTTCCTTGGCAGTAACCGGTTTCATTTTGAGGTTTCACTCTGTTTTCTCCTATAGGGATACATGTATTTGGAACTCTAAATCAAACACGGTTTGTGCTAGCTCTTTGAAACTTGACACAATAAAGCAGTTTCAAGTTCTATCTCTATGGTTTGTTTGCTGTTGATGTAGCCCTAAGCAGAGACTGGCGAGAATCACTTTCATGGAAAGGGCCTGCCAAGCTTCCAAAAAACTACGAGTTGCCTGAAATCTCAGCAAACACTTTTTCACCCAATCTTGATGATACTTTCAGGTAATGATCAGTACACCAAGCCCACTTGGCTCGCCAAATTTCTTTCTTCTAGGTTAAACCGTTCGTTCGCAGTAACCGGTTTCATTTTGAGGTTTCACTCTGTTTTCTCCTATAGGGATACATGTATTTGGAACTCTAAATCCAACACGGTTTGTGCTAGCTCTTTGAAACTTGACACAATAAAGCAGTTTCAAGTTCTATCTCTATGGTTTGTTTGCTGTTGATGTAGCCCTAAGCAGAGACTGGCGAGAATCACTTTCATGGAAAGGGCCTGCCAAGCTTCCAAAGAACTACGAGTTGCCTGAAATCTCAGCAAACACTTTTTCACCCAATCTTGATGATACTTTCAGGTAATGATCAGTACACCAAGCCCAATTGGCTCGCCAAATTTCTTTCTTCTAGGTTAAACCGTTCGTTCGCAGTAACCGGTTTCATTTTGAGGTTTCACTCTGTTTTCTCCTATAGGGATACATGTATTTGGAACTCTAAATCCAACACGGTTTGTACTTGCTCCTTGAAACTTGACACAATAAAGCAGTTTCAAGTTCTATCTCTATGGTTTGTTTGCTGTTGATGTAGCCCTAAGCAGAGACTGGCGAGAATCTCTTTCATGGAAAGGGCCTGCCAAGCTTCCAAAGAACTACGAGTTGCCTGAAATCTCAGCAAACACTTTTTCACCCAATCTTGATGATACTTTCAGGTAATGATCAGTACACCAAGCCCACTTGGCTCGCCAAATTTCGTTCTTCTAGGTTAAACCGTTCCTTGGCAGGAACTGGTTTCATTTTGAGTTTTCACTCTGTTTTCTCCTATAGGGATACATGTATTTGGAACTCTAAATCCAACACGGTTTGTGCTAGCTCTTTGAAACTTGACACAATAAAGCAGTTTCAAGTTCTATCTCTATGGTTTGTTTGCTGTTGATGTAGCTCTAAGCAGAGACTGGCGAGAATCACTTTCATGGAAAGGGCCTGCCAAGCTTCCAAAGAACTACGAGTTGCCTGAAATCTCAGCAAACACTTTTTCAACCAATCTTGATGACACGTTCAGGTAATGATCAGTACACCAAGCCCACTTGGCTCGCCAAATTTCGTTCTTCTAGGTTAAACGGTTCCTTGGCAGTAACCGGTTTCA
>NW_027524239.1:0-34431 GCF_052094955.1 Ictidomys tridecemlineatus | reverse complement strand
TATTGATGATACTTTCAGGGAATTATCAGTACACCAATCCCACTTGGCTCACCAAATTTCGTTTCTCTAGTTTAAACCGTTCGTTTGCAGTAACCGTTTTCATTTTGAGTTTTCACTCTGTTTTCTCCTACACGGATACATGTATTTGGAACTCTAAATCACACAGTGTTTGTGCTAGGTCTTTGAAACTTGACCCAATAAAGCAGTTTCAAGTTCTATCTCTATGGTTTGTTTGCTGTTGATGTAGCCCTAAGCAGAGACTGGCGAGAATCACTTTCATGGAAAGGGCCTGCCAAGCTTCCAAAAAACTACGAGTTGCCTGAAATCTCAGCACACACTTTTTCACCCAATCTTGATGAAACTTTCAGGTAATGATCAGTACACCAATCCCACTTGGCTCGCCAAATTTCGTTCTTCTAGGTTAAACCGTTCGTTGGCAGTAACCGGTTTCATTTTGAGGTTTCACTCTGTTTTCTCCTATAGGGATACATGTATTTGGAACTCTAAATCAAACACGGTTTGTGCTAGCTCTTTGAAACTTGACCCAATAAAGAAGTTTCAAGTTCTGTCTCTTTGGTTTGTTTGCTGCTGATGTAGCCCTAAGCAGAGACTGGCGAGAATCACTTTCATGAAAAGGGGTAGCCAAGCTTCCAAAAAACTACGATTTCCTGAAATCTCAGCAAACACTTTTTCACCCAATCTTGATGATAATTTCACGGGAATGATCAGTACACCAATCTCACTTGGCTCACCAAATTTCGATCTTCTAGGTTAAACCGTTCGTTTGCAGTAACCGTTTTCATTTTGAGGTTTCACTCTGTTTTCTCCTATACGGATACATGTATTTGGAACTCTAAATCAAACACGGTTTGTGCTAGCTCTATGAAACTTGACCCAATAAAGCAGTTTCAAGTTCTATCTATATGGTTTGTTTGCTGTTGATGTAGCCCTAAGAGGAGACTGGCGAGAATCACTTTCATGGAAAGGAGTGTCCAAGCTTCCAAAAAACTATGAGTTGCCTGAAATCTCAGCAAACACTTTTTCATTCAATCTTGATGATACTTTCAGGGAATTATCAGTACACCAATCCCACATGGCTCACCAAATTTCGTTCTTCTAGGTGAAACCGTTCGTTTGAAGTAACCGTTTTCATTTTGAGGTTTCACTCTGTTTTCTCCTATATGGATACGTCTATTTGAAACTCTAAATCAAACACGGTTTGTGCTAGCTTTTGAAAATAGACACAATAAAGCAGTTTCAGGTTCTATCTCTATGGTTTATTTGCTCTTTATGTAGCCCTAAGCAGAGACTGGCGAGAATCACTTTCATGGAAATGCGTTGCCAAGCTTCCAAAAAACTACGAGTTTCCTGAAATCTAAGCCAACACTTTTTAGCCCAATATTGATGATACTTTCAGGGAATTATCAGTACACCAATCCCACTTGGCTCACCAAATTTCGTTCTTCTAGTTTAAACCGTTCGTTTGCAGTAACCGTTTTCATTTTGACGTTTCACTCTGTTTTCTCCTATACGGATACATGTATTTGGAACTCTAAATAAAACACGGTTTGTGCTAGCTCTTTGAAACTTGACCCAATAAAGCACTTTCAAGTTCTATCTCTATAATATGTTTGCTGTTGATGTAGCCCAAAGCAGAGACTGGTGAGAATCACTTTCATGGAAAGGGTTGCCAATCTTCCAAAAAACTACGAGTTGTCTGAAATCTTAGCAAACACTTTTTCACCCAATCTTGATGATACTTTCAAAGAATGATGAATACACCAATCCCACTTGGCTGACCAAATTTTGTTCTTCTAGGTTAAACCGTTCGTTTGCAGTAACCGTTTTCATTTTGAGGTTTCACTCTGTTTACTCCTACACGGATACATGTATTTGGAACTCTTAATCAAACACGGTTTGTGGTAGCTCTTTGAAAATTGACACAATAAAGCAGTTTCGAGTTCTATCTCTATGGTTTCTTTGCTGTTGATGTAGCCCTAAGAGGAGACTGGCGAGAATCACTTTCATGGAAAGGGGTGTCCAAGCTTCCAAAAAACTATGAGTTGCCTGAAATCTCAGCAAACACTTTTTTATTCAATCTTGATGATACTATCAGGGAATGATCAGTACACCAATCCCACATGGCTCACCAATTTTCGTTCTTCTATGTAAAACGGTTCGTTTGCAGTAACCGTTTTCATTTTGAGGTTTTACTCTGTTTTCTCCTATACGGTACATGTATTTGGAACTCTAAATCAAACACGGTTTGTGCTAGCTCTTTGAAAATTGACAAAATAAACCAGTTTCAGGTTCTATCTCTATGGTTTGTTTGCTGTTGATGTAGCCCTAAGCAGAGACTGGCGAGAATCACTTTCATGGAAATGCGTTGCCAAGCTTCCAAAAAACTAAGAGTTTCCTGAAATCTCAGCCAACACTTTTTAGCCCAATATTGATGATACTTTCAGGGAATGATCAGTACACCAATCCAACTTGGCTCACCAAATTTCGTTCTTCTAGGTTAAACCGTTCGTTTGCAGTAACCGTTTACATTTTGAGGTTTAACTCTGTTTTTCTCCTATACGGATACATGTATTTGGAACTCTAAATCAAACACGGTTTGTGCTAGCTCTTTGAAACGTGACCCAATAAAGCAGTTTCGAGTTCTATCTCTATGGTTTGTTTGCTGTTGATGTAGCCCTAAGCAGAGACTGGCGAGAATCACTTCCATGGAAAGGGGTTGCCAAGCTTCCAAAAACTAAGAGTTGCCTGAAATCTCAGCAAACACTTTTTCATTCAATCTTGATGATACTTTCAGGGAATGATCAGTACACCAATCCCACTTGGCTAACCAAATTTCGTTCATCTAGTTTAAACCGTTCGTTTGCAGTAACCGTTTTCATTTTGACGTTTCACTCTGTTTTGTCCTATAGGGATACATGTATTTGGAACTCTAAATAAAACACGGTTTGTGGTAGCTCTTTGAAACTTGACCCAATAAAGCAGTTTCGAGTTCTATCTATATGGTTTGTTTGCTGTTGATGTAGCCCTAAGCAGAGACTGTCGAGAATCTCTTTCATGGAAAGGGGTTGCCAAGCTTCCAAAAAACTACGAGTTGCCTGAAATCTCAGCAAACACTTTTTAACCCAATCATGATGATACTTTCAGGGAATGATCAGTACACCAATCCCACTTGGCTCACCAAATTTCGTTCTTCTCGGTTAAACCGTTCTTTTCCAAAACCGTTTTCACTTTGAGGTTTCACTCTGTTTACTCCTATACGGATACATGTATTTGGAACTCTAAATCAAACACGGTTTGTGCTAGCTCTTTGAAACTGGACCCAATAAAGCTGTTTCGAGTTCTATCTCTATGGTTTCTTTGCTGTTGATGTAGCCCTAAGAGGAGACTGGCGAGAATCACTTTCATGGAAAGGGGTTGCCAAGCTTTTAAAAAACTACGAGTTGCCTGAAATCTCAGCAAACACTTTTTCACTCAATCTTAATGATACTATAAGGGAATGATCAGTACACCATTCCCACTTGGCTCACCAAATTTTGTTCTTCTAGGTGAAACCGTTCGTTTGCAGTAACCGTTTTCATTTTGAGGTTTCACTCTGTTTTCACCTGTACGGATACATGAATTTGGAAATCTAAATCAAACAGGGTTTGTGATAGCTCTTTGAAACTTGACCCAATAAAGCAGTTTTGAGTTTCTGTCTCTATGGTTTGTTTGCTGTTGATGTAGCCCTAAGCAGAGACTGGCGAGAATCAATTTCATGGAAAGGGGATGCCAAGCTTCCAAAAAACTACCAGTTGCCTGAAATCTCAGCAAACACTTTTTCACCCAATCTTGATGATACTTTCAGGGAATGATCAGTACACCAATCCCACTTGGCTCACCAAATTTCGTTCTTCTAGGTTAAACTGTTCGTTTTCAGTAACCATTTTCATTTTGAGGTTTCACTCTGTTTTCTCCTATACGGATACATGTATTTGGAACTCTAAATCAAAAACGGTTTGTTCTAGCTCTTTGTAACTTGACCCAATAAAGCAGTTTCGAGTTCTATCTCTATGGTTTGTTTGCTGTTGATGTAGCCCTAAGCAGAGACTGGCGCGAATCACTTTCATGGAAAGGGGTTGCCAAGCTTCCAAAAAACTACGAGTTGCCTGAAATCTCAGCAAACACTTTTTAACCCAATCTTGATGATACTTTCAGTGAATGATCAGTACACCAATTCCACTTGGCTCACCAAATTTTGTTCTTCTAGGTTAAACCGTTCGTTTGCAGTAACCATTTTTATTTTGAGGATTCACTCTGTTTTCTCCTATACAGATACATGTATTTCGAACTCTAAATCAAACACGGTTTGTGCTAGCTCTTTGAAACTTGACCCAATAAAGCAGTTTCAATTTTTATCTCTATGGTTTGTTTGCTGTTGATGTAGTCCTAAGCACAGACTGGCGAGAATCACTTTCATGGAAAGGGGTTTCCAATCTTCCATAAAACTACGAGTTGCCTGAAATCTCAGCGAACACTTTTTCACCCAATCTTGATGATACTTTCAGGGAATGATCAGTACACCAATCCCACTTTGCTCACCAAATTTCGTTCTTCTAGGTTGAACCGTTCGTTTGCAGTAACCGTTTTCATTTTAAGGTTTCACTCTCTTTCCTCCTATACGGATACATGTATTTGGAAGTGTAAATCAAACACGGTTTTTGCTAGCTCTTTGAAACTTGACCCAATAAAGCAGTTTCAGGTTCTATCTCTATGGATTGATTGCTGCTGATGTAGTCCTAAGATGAGACTGGCGAGAATCACTTTAAAGGAAACGGGTTGCCAAGCTTCCAAAAAACGATGAGTTGCCTGAAATCTCAGCAATCACTTTTTCAACCAATCTTGATGACTCTTTCAGGGAATGATGAGTACACCAATTCCACTTGGCTAACCAAATTTCGTTCTTCTACGTTAAACCGTTCGTGTGCAGTAACCGTTTTCATTTTGAGGTTTCACTCTGTTTCCTCCTATACAGATACATGTATTTGGAACTCGAAATCAAACACAGTTATTGCTAGCTCTTTGAAACTTGACACAATAAAGCAGTTTCAAGTTCTATCTCTATGGTTTGTTTGCTGTTGATGTAGCCCTAAGCAGAGACTGGCGAGAATCACTTTCATGGAAAGGGTTAGCCAAGCTTCCAAAAAACTATGAGTTGCCTGAAATCTCAGCAAACACTTTTTCATTCAATCTTGATGATACTTTCAGGGAATGATCAGTACACCAATCCCACATGGCTCACCAATTTTCGTTCTTCTAAGTGAAACCGTTCGTTTGCAGTAACCGTTTTCATTTTGAGGTTTTACTCTGTTTTCTCCTATACGGATACATGTATTTGGAACTCTAAATCAAACACGGTTTGTGCTAGCTCTTTGAAAATTGACACAATAAAGCAGTTTCAGGTTCTATCTCTATGGTTTGTTTGCTGTTGATGTAGCCCTAAGCAGAGACTGGCGAGAATCACTTTCATGGAAATGCGTTGCCAAGCTTCCAAAAAACTACGAGTTTCCTGAAATCTCAGCCAACACTTTTTAGCCCAATATTGATGATACTTTCAGGGAATTATCAGTACACCAATCCCACTTGGCTCATCAAATTTCGTTCTTCTAGGTTAAACCGTTCGTTTGCAGTAACCGTTTTCATTTTGTGGTTTAACTGTGTTTTCTCCTATACGGATACATGTGTTTGGAACTCTAAATCAAACACGGTTTGTGCTAGCTCTTTGAAACTTGACCCAATAAAGCAGTTTCGAGTTCTATCTCTATGGTTTGTTTGCTGTTGATGTAGCCCTAAGCAGAGACTGGCGAGAATCACTTTCATGGAAAGGGGTTGCCAAGCTTCCAAAAAACTACGAGTTGCCTGAAATCTCAGCAAACACTTTTTCACCCAATCTTGATGATACTTTCAGGGAATGATCAGTACACCAATCCCACTTGGCTCACCAAATTTCGTTCATCTAGGTTAAACCGTTCGTTTGCAGTAACCGTTTTCATTTTGACGTTTCACTCTGTTTTCTCCTATAGGGATACATGTATTTGGAACTCTAAATAAACCACGGTTTGTGGTAGCTCTTTGAAACTTGACCAAATAAAGCATTTTCGAGTTCTATCTATATGGTTTGTTTGCTGTTGATGTAGCCCTAAGCAGAGACTCGCGAGAATCTCTTTCATGGAAAGGGGTTGCCAAGCTTCCAAAAAACTACGAGTTGCCTGAAATCTCAGCAAACACTTTTTAACCCAATCTTGATGATACTTTCAGGGAATGATCAGTACACCAATCCCACTTGGCTCACCAAATTTCGTTCTTCTCGGTTAAACCGTTCTTTTCCAAAACCGTTTTCACTTTGAGGTTTCACTCTGTTTACTCCTATACGGATACATGTATTTGGAACTCTAAATCAAACACGGTTTGTGCTAGCTCTTTGAAACTGGACCCAATAAAGCAGTTTCGAGTTCTATCTCTATGGTTTCTTTGCTGTTGATGTAGCCCTAAGAGGAGACTGGCGAGAATCACTTTCATGGAAAGGTGTTGCCAAGCTTTTAAAAAACTACGAGTTGCCTGAAATTTCAGCAAAAACTTTTCCCCCAATCTTGATGATACTATAAGGGAATGATCAGTACACCATTCCCACTTGGCTAACCAAATTTTGTTCTTCTAGGTGAAACCGTTCGTTTGCAGTAACCGTTTTCATTTTGATGTTTCACTCTGTTTTTACCTGTACGGATACATGTATTTGGAAATCTAAATCAAACAGGGTTTGTGATAGCTCTTTGAAACTTGACCCAATGAAGCAGTTTTGAGTTCTGTCTCTATGGTTTGTTTGCTGTTGATGTAGCCCTAAACAGAGACTGGCGAGAATCACTTTTATGGAAAGGGGATGCCAAGCTTCCAAAAAACTACCAGTTGCCTAAAATCTCAGCAAACACTTTTTCACCCAATCTTGATGATACTTTCAGGGAATGATCAGTACACCAATCCCACTTGGCTCACCGAATTTCGTTCTTCTAGGTTAAACCGTTCGTTTTCAGTAATCATTTTCATTTTGAGGTTTCACTCTTTTTTCTCCTATACGGATACATGTATTTGGAACTCTAAATCAAAAACGGTTTGTTCTAGCTCTTTGAAACTTGACCCAATAAAGCAGTTTCGAGTTCTATCTCTATGGTTTGTTTGCTGTTGATGTAGCCCTAAGCAGAGACTGGCGAGAATCACTTTCATGGAAAGGGGTTGCCAAGCTTCCAAAAAACTACGAGTTGCCTGAAATCTCAGCAAACACTTTTTCACCCAATCTTGATGATACTTTCAGTGAATGATCAGTACACCAATTCCACTTGGCTCACCAAATTTTGTTCTTCTAGGTTAAACCGTTCGTATGCAGTAACCATTTTTATTTTGAGGATTCACTCTGTTTACTCCTATACAGATACATGTATTTCGAACTCTAAATCAAACACGGTTTGTGCTAGCTCTTTGAAACTTGACCCAATAATGCAGATTCGAGTATTATCTCTATGGTTTGTTTGCTGTTGATGTAGCCCTAAGCAGTGACTGGCGCGAATCACTTTCATGGAAAGGGGATGCCAAGCTTCCAAAAAACTACCAGTTGCCTGAAATCTCAGCAAAAGCTTTTTCACCCAATCTTGATGATACTTTCAGGGAATGATAAGTACACCAATCCCACTTGGCTCACCAAATTTCGTTCTTCTCGGTTTAACCGTTCTTTTCCAAAACCGTTTTCACTTTGAGGTTTCACTCTGTTTTCTCCTATACGGATACATGTATTTGGAACTCTAAATCAAACACGGTTTGTGCTAGCTCTTTGAAACTGGACCCAATAAAGAAGTTTCGAGTTCTATCTCTATGGTTTCTTTGCTGTTGATGTAGCCATAAGAGGAGACTGGCGAGAATCACTTTCATGGAAAGGGGTTGCCAAGCTTTTAAAAAACTACGAGTTGACTGAAATCTCAGCAAACACTTTTTCACCCAATCTTGATGATACTATAAGGGAATGATCAGTACACCAATCCCACTTGGCTCACCAAATTTTGTTCTTCTAGGTTAAACCGTTCGTTTGCAGTAACCGTTTTCATTTTAAGGTTTCACTCTGTTTTCACCTGTACGGATACTTGTATTTGGCAAACTAAATCAAACAGGGTTTGTGATAGCTCTTTGAAACTTGACCCAATAAGGCAGTTTTGTGTTCTGTCTCTATGGTTTGTTTGCTGTTGATGTAGCCCTAAGCAGAGACTGGCGAGAATCACTTTCATGGAAAGGGGATGCCAAGCTTCCAAAAAACTACCAGTTGCCTGAAATCTCAGAAAACACTTTTTCACCCAATCTTGATGATACTTTCAGGGAATGATCAGTACACCAATCCCACTTGGCTCACCAAATTTCGTTCTTCTAGGTTAAACCATTCGTTTTCAGTAACCAATTTCATTTTGAGGTTTCACTCTGTTTTCTCCTATACGGATACATGTATTTGAAACTCTAAATCAAAAACGGTTTGTTCTAGCTCTTAAAACTTGACCCAATAAAGCAGTTTCTAGTTCTATCTCTATGGTTTGTTTGCTGTTGATGTAGCCCTAAGCAGAGACTGGCGCGAATCACTTTCATGGAAAGGGGTGGCCAAGCTTCCAAAAAACAACGAGTTGCCTTAAATCTCAGCAAACACTTTTTCACCCAATCTTGATGATACTTTCAGTGAATGATCAGTACACCAATTCCACTTGGCTCACCAAATTTTGTTCTTCTAGGTTAAACCGTTCGTTTACAGTAACCATTTTCATTTTGAGGATTCACTCTGTTTTCTTCTATACAGATACATGTATTTCGAACTCTAAATCAAACACGGTTTGTGCTAGCTCTTTGAAACTTGACCCAATAAAGCAGTTTCGAGTATTATCTCTATGGTTTGTTTGCTGTTGATGTAGCCCTAAGCAGAGACTGGCGAAAATCACTTCAATGGAAAGGGATTACAGAGCTTCCAAAAAACTACGAGTTGCCTGAAATCTGTGCAAACACATTTTCACCCAATCTTGATGATACTTTCAGGGAATGATCAGTACACCAAATACACTTGGCTCACCAAATTTCATTCTTCTAGGTTAAACCGTTCGTTTGCAGTAACCGTTTTCATTTTGAGGTTTCACTCTGTTTTCTCCTATAGATATACATGTATTTGTAACTCTAAATCAAACACAGTTTGTGCTATCTCTTTGAAACTTGACCCAATAAAGTAGTTTCAAGTTCTATCTTTATGGTTTGTTTGCTGTTGATGTATTCCTAAGCAGAGACTGGCGAGAATCACTTTCATAGAAAGGGTTTGCCAATCTTCCAAAAAACTACGAGTTGCCGGAAATTTCAGCAAACACTGTGGTACCCAATCTTGATGATACTTTAAGGGAATGATCAGTACACGAATCCCACTTGGCTCACCAAATTTCGTTCTTCTAGGTTAAACCGTTCGTTTGCAGTAACCGTTTTCATTTTGAGGTTTCACTATGTTTCTCCTATACGGATACATGTATTTGGAACTCTAAATCAAACACAGTTTGTGCTAGCTCTTTGAAACTTGACCCAATAAAGCAGTTTCAATTTTTATCTCTATGGTTTGTTTGCTGTTGATGTAGTCCTAAGCACAGACTGGCGAGAATCACTTTCATGGTAAGGGGTTTCCAAAATTCCATAAAACTACGAGTTGCCTGAAATCTCAGCGAACACTTTTTCACCCAATCTTGATGATACTTTCAGGGAATGATCAGTACACCAATCCCACATGGCTCACCAAATTTTGTTCTTCTAGGTGAAACCGTTCGTTTGCAGTAACCGTTTTCATTTTGAGGTTTCACTCTGGTTTCTCCTATATGGATACGTCTATTTGGAACTCTAAATCAAACACGGTTTGTGCTAGCTTTTTGAAAATTGACACAATAAAGCAGTTTCAGGTTCTATCTTTATGGTTTGTTTGCTCTTTATGTAGCCCTAAGCAGAGACTGGCGAGAATCACTTTCATGGAAATGCGTTGCCAAGCTTCCAAAAAACTACGAGTTTCCTGAAATCTAAGCCAACACTTTTTAGCCCAATATTGATGATACTTTCAGGGAATTATCAGTACACCAATCCCACTTGGCTCACCAAATTTCGTTTCTCTAGTTTAAACCGTTCGTTTGCAGTAACCGTTTTCATTTTGAGGTTTCACTCTGTTTTCACCTGTACGGATACATGTATTTGGAAATCTAAATCAAACAGGGTTTGTGATAGCTCTTTGAAACTTGACCCAATAAAGCAGTTTTGAGTTCTGTCTCTATGGTTTGTTTGCTGTTGATGTAGCCCTAAGCAGAGACTGGCGAGAATCAATTTCATGGAAAGGGGATGCCAAGCTTCCAAAAAACTACCAGTTGCCTGAAATCTCAGCAAACACTTTTTCACCCAATCTTGATGATACTTTCAGGGAATGATCAGTACACCAATCCCACTTGGCTCACCAAATTTCGTTCTTCTAGGTTAAACCGTTCGTTTGCAGTTACCGTTTTCATTTTGAGGTTTTACTCTGTTTTCTCCTATAGGGAATAATCAGGACACCATTCCCACTTGGCTCACCAAATTTTGTTCTTCTAGGTTAAACCGTTCGTTTTCAGTAACCATTTTCATTTTGAGGTTTCACTCTGTTTTCTCCTATACGGATACATGTATTTGGAACTCTAAATCAAAAACGGTTTGTTCTAGCTCTTTGTAACTTGACCCAATAAAGCAGTTTCGAGTTCTATCTCTATGGTTTGTTTGCTGTTGATGTAGCCCTAAGCAGAGACTGGCGCGAATCACTTTCATGGAAAGGGGTTGCCAAGCTTCCAAAAAACTACGAGTTGCCTGAAATCTCAGCAAACACTTTTTCACCCAATCTTGATGATACTTTCAGTGAATGATCAGTACACCAATTCCACTTGGCTCACCAAATTTTGTTCTTCTAGGTTAAACCGTTCGTTTGCAGTAACCATTTTCATTTTGAGGATTCACTCTGTTTTCTCCTATACAGATACATGTATTTCGAACTCTAAATCAAACACGGTTTGTGCTAGCTCTTTGAAACTTGACCCAATAAAGCAGTTTCAATTTTTATCTCTATGGTTTGTTTGCTGTTGATGTAGTCCTAAGCACAGACTGGCGAGAATCACATTCATGGAAAGGGGTTTCCAATCTTCCATAAAACTACGAGTTGCCTGAAATCTCAGCGAACACTTTTTCACCCAATCTTGATGATACTTTCAGGGAATGATCAGTACACCAATCCCACTTTGCTCACCAAATTTCGTTCTTCTAGGTTGAACCGTTCGTTTGCAGTAACCGTTTTCATTTTAAGGTTTCACTCTCTTTCCTCCTATACGGATACATGTATTTGGAAGTGTAAATCAAACACGGTTTGTGCTAGCTCTTTGAAACTTGACGCAATAAAGCAGTTTCAGGTTCTATCTCTATGGATTGATTGCTGCTGATGTAGTCCTAAGATGAGACTGGCGAGAATCACTTTAAAGGAAACGGGTTGCCAAGCTTCCAAAAAACGATGAGTTGCCTGAAATCTCAGCAATCACTTTTTCAACCAATCTTGATGACTCTTTCAGGGAATGATGAGTACACCAATTCCACTTGGCTAACCAAATTTCGTTCTTCTACGTTAAACCGTTCGTGTGCAGTAACCGTTTTCATTTTGAGGTTTCACTCTGTTTCCTCCTATACAGATATATGTATTTGGAACTCGAAATCAAACACAGTTATTACTAGCTCTTTGAAACTTGACACAATAAAGCAGTTTCAGGTTCTATCTCTATGGTTTGTTTGCTGTTGATGTAGCCCTAAGCAGAGACTGGCGAGAATCGCTTTCATTGAAAGGGGTAGCCAAGCTTCCAAAAAACTATGAGTTTCCTGAAATCTCAGCAAACACTTTTTCATTCAATCTTGATGATACTTTCAGGGAATGATCAGTACACCAATCCCACATGGCTCACCAATTTTCGTTCTTCTAGGTGAAACCATTCGGTTGCAGTAACCGTTTTCATTTTGAGGTTTTACTCTGTTTTCTCCTATACGGATACATGTATTTGGAAATCTAAATCAAACACGGTTTGTGCTAGCTCTTTGAAAATTGACACAATAAAGCAGTTTCAGGTTCTATCTCTATGGTTTGTTTGCTGTTGATGTAGCCCTAAGCAGAGACTGGCGAGAATCACTTTCATGGAAATGCGTTGCCAAGCTTCCAAAAAACTACGAGTTTCCTGAAATCTCAGCCAACACTTTTTAGCCCAATATTGATGATACTTTCAGGGAATTATCAGTACACCAATCCCACTTGGCTCATCAAATTTCGTTCTTCTAGGTTAAACCTTTCGTTTGCAGTAACCGTTTTCATTTTGAGGTTTAACTCTGATTTCTCCTATACGGATACATGTATTTGGAACTCTAAATCAAACACGGTTTGTGCTAGCTCTTTGAAACTTGACCCAATAAAGCAGTTTCGAGTTCTATCTCTATGGTTTGTTTGCTGTTGATGTAGCCCTAAGCAGAGACTGGCGAGAATCACTTTCATGGAAAGGGGTTGCCAAGCTTCCAAAAAACTACGAGTTTCCTGAAAATTAGCAAACACTTTTTCACCCAATCTTGATGATACTTTCACAGAATGATGAATACACCAATCCCACTTGGCTCACCAAATTTTGTTCTTCTAGGTTAAAGCGTTCCTTTGCAGTAACCGTTTTCATTTTGAGGTTTCACTCTGTTTTCTCCTATACGGATACATGTATTTGGAACTCTAAATCAAACAGGGTTTGTGCTAACTCTTTGAAACTTGACCAAATAAAGCACTTTCAAGTTCTATCTCTATAATTTGTTTGCTGTTGATGTAGCCCTAAGCAGAGACTGGCGAGAACCACTTTTATGGAAAGGGGTTGCCAAGCTTCCAAAAAACTATGAGTTGCCTGAAATCTCAGCAAACACTTTTTCACCCAATCTTGATGATACTTTCAGGGTATGATCAGTACACCAATCCCACTTGGCTCCCCAAATTTCGTTCTTCTAGGTTAAACCGTTCATTTGCAGTAACCGTTTTCATTTTGAGGTTTCACTCTGTTTTCTCCTATACGGATACATGTATTTGGAACTCTAAATCAAACACGGTTTGTGCTAGCTCTTTCAAACTTGACCCAATAAAGCAGTTTCAAGTTCTATGTCTATGGTTTGTTTGCTGTTGATGTAGCCCTAAGCAGACTCTGGCGAGAATCTCTTTCATGGAAAGGGATGCCAAGCTTCCAATAAACTAGGAGTGGCCTGAAATCTCGGCAAACACTTTTTCAACCAATTTTGCTGATACTTTCAGGGAATGATCAGTACTACAATCCCACTTGGCTCACCAAATTTCGTTCTTCTAGGTTAAACTGTTCGGTTGCAGTAACCGTTTTCATTTTGAGGTTTCACTCTGTTTTCTCCTATACGGATACATGTATTTGGAACTCTAAATCAAACACGGTTTGTGCTAGCTCTTTGAAACGTGACCCAATAAAGAAGTTTAAAGTTCGATCTCCATGGTTTGTTTGCTGTTGATGTAGCCCTAAGCAGAGACTGGCGAGAATCACTTTCATTAAAAGGGGTTGCCAAGCTTCCAAAAAACTACGAGTTGCCTGAAATCTCAGCAAACACTTTTTCACCCAATCTTGATGATACTTTCAGGGAATGATCAGTACGCCAATCCCACTTGGCTCACCAAATTTCGTTCTTCCAGGTTAAACCGTTCGTTTACAGTAACCGTTTTCATTTTGAGGTTTCACTCTGATTTCTCCTATCAGATACATGTATTTGGAACTCTAAATCAAACACGGTTTGTGCTAGCTCTTTGAAACTTGACCAAATAAAGCAGTTTCAAGCTCTATCTATATGGTTTGTTTGCTGTTGATGTAGCCGTAAGCAGAGACTGGCGAGAATCACTTTCATGAAAAGGGGTTGCCAAGCTTCCAAAAAACTAAAAGTTGCCTGAAATCTCAGCAAACACTTTTTCACCCAATCTTGCTGATACTTTCAGGGAATGATCAGTACACCAATCCCACTTGGCTCACCAAATTTCGTTCTTCTAGGTTAAACTGTTCGTTTGCAGTAACCGTTTTAATTTTGAGGTTTAACTCTGTTTTCTCCTATACGGATACATGTATTTGGAATTGGAACTCTAAATCAAACACGGTTTGTGCCAGCTCTTTGAAACTTGACTCAATAAAGCAGTGTCTAGTTCGATCTCTATGGTTTGTTTGCTGTTGATGTAGCCCTAAGCAGAGACTGGCGAGAATCACTTTCTTTAAAATAAGTGGCCAAGCTTCAAAAAAACTACGAGTTGCCTGAAATCTCAGCAAACACTTTTTCACCCAATCTTGATGATACTTTAAGGAAATGATCAGTACACCAATCCCACTTGGCTCCCCAAATGTCGTTCTTCTAGGTTAAACCATTCGTTTGCAGTAACCGTTTTCATTTTGAGGTTTCATTCTGTTTAGTCCTATACGGATGCATGTATTTGGAACTCTAAATCAAACAAGGTTTGTGCTAGCTCTTTGAAACTTGACCCAATAAAGCAGTTTCAAGTTCTATGTCTATGGTTTGTTTGCTGTTGATGTAGCCCAAAGCAGAGTCTGGCGAGAATCACTTTCATGGAAAGGGGTTGCCAAGCTTCCAATAAACTCGGAGTTGCCTGAAATCTCGGAAAACACTTTTTCAACCAATCTTGCTGATACTTTCAGGGAATGATCAGTACACCAATCCCACTTGTCTCACCAAATTTCGTTCTTCTAGGTTAAACCGTTCGGTTGCAGTAACCGTTTTCATTTTGAGGTTTCACTCTGTTTTCTCCTATACGGATACATGTATTTGGAACTCTAAATCAAACACGGTTTGTGCTAGCTCTTTGAAACTTGACCCAATAAAGCAATTTCAAGTTCTATCTCTACGGTTTGTTTGCTGTTGATGTAGCCCTAAGCACAGACTGGCGAGAATCACTTTCATGGAAAGGGGTTGCCAAGCTTCCAAAAAACTACGAGTTTCCTGAAATCTCAGCAAACACTTTTTCACCCAATCTTGATGATACTTTCAGGGAATGATCAGTACACGAATCCCAATTGGCTCACCAAATTTCGTTATTCTAGGTTAAACAGTTCGTTTGCAGTAACCGTTTTAATTTTGAGGTTTCACTCTGTTTTCTCCTATACGGATACATGTATTTGTAACTCTAAATCAAACACTGTTTGTGCTAGCTCTTTGAAACTTGACCCAATAAAGCAGTTTCAAGTACTATCTCTATGGTTTGTTTGCTGTTGATGTAGCCCTAAGCAGAGACTGGCGAGAATCACTTTCATGGAAAGGGGTTGCCAAACTTCCAAAAAACTACGAGTTGCCTGAAATCTCAGCAAACACTTTTTCACCCAATCTTGATGATACTTTGAGGGAATGATCAGTACACCAATGCGACTTGACTCACCAAATTTCGTTCTTCTAGGTTAAACCGTTCATTTGCATTAACCGTTTTCATCTTGAGGTTTCACTCTGTTTCCTCCTATACCGATACATGTATTTGGAACTCTAAATCAAACACAGTTTCTGCTAGCTCTTTGAAACTTGATTGAATAAAACAGTTTCAAGTTCTATCTCTATGGTTTGTTTGCTGTTGATGTAGCCCTAAGCAGAGACAGGCGAGAATCACTTTCATGGAAAAGGGTTGCTAAGCTTCCAAAAAACTACGAGTTGCCTGAAATCTCAGCAAACACTTTTCCACCCAATCTTGATGATACTTTCAGGGAATGATCAGTACATCAATCCCACTTGGCTCACCAAATTTCGTTCTTCAAGGTTAAACCGTTCGTTTGCAATAACCGTTTTCATCTTGAGGATTCACTCTGTTTTCTCCTATACAAATACATGTATTTGGAACTCTTAATCAAACACGGTTTGTGCTAGCTCTTTGAAACTTGACCCAATAAAGCAGTTTCAATTTCTATGTCTATGGTTTTTTTGCTGTTGATGTAGCCCTAAGCAGAGTCTGGCGAGAATCACTTTCATGGAAAGGGGTTGCCAAGCTTCCAATAAACTACGAGTTGCCTGAAATCTCGGCGAACACTTTTTCAACCAATCTTTCTGATACTTTCAGGGAATGATCAGAACACCAATCCCACCTGGCTCCCCAATTTTGTTCTTCTAGTTTGAACCGTTCGTTTGCAGTAAACGTTTTCATTTTGAGGTTTCACTCTGTTTTCTACTTTACAGATACATGTATTTGGAACTCTAAATCAAACAAGGTTTGTGCTAGCTCTTTGAAACGTGACAAAATAAAGCAGTTTCAAGTTCGATCTCTATGGTTTGTTTGCTGTTGATGTAGCCCTAAGCAGAGACTGGCGAGAATCACTTTCATTAAAAGGGATTGCCAAGCTTCCAAAAAACTACGAGTTGCCTGAAATCTCAGCAAACACTTTTTCACCCAATCTTGATGATACTTTCAGGGAATGATCAGTACAACAATCCCACTTGGCTCACCAAATTTCGTTCTTCTAGGTTAAACCATTCGTTTGCAGTAACCGTTTTCATTTTGAGGTTTCATTCTGTTTTGTCCTATACGGATGCATGTATTTGGAACTCTAAATCAAACACGGTTTGTGCTAGCTCTTTGAAACTTGACCCAATAAAGCAATTTCAAGTTCTATCTCTACGGTTTGTTTGCTGTTGATGTAGCCCTAAGGACAGACTGGCGAGAATCACTTTCATGGAAAGGGGTTGCAAAGCTTCCAAAAAACTACGAGTTTCCAGAAATCTCAGCAAACACTTTTCCACCCAAACTTGATGATACTTTCAGGGAATGATCAGTACACCAATCCCACTTGGCTCACCAAATTTCGTTCTTCTAGGTTAAACCGTTCGTTTGCAGTAACCGTTTTCATCTCGAGGATTCACTCTGTTTTCTCCTATAAGGATACATGTATTTGGAACTCTACATCAAACACGGTTTCTGCTAGCGCTTTGAAACTTGACCCAATATATGAGTTCAAAGTTCTATCACTATGTTTGT
Source organism: Ictidomys tridecemlineatus (assembly GCF_052094955.1). NCBI lineage: Eukaryota > Metazoa > Chordata > Mammalia > Rodentia > Sciuridae > Ictidomys > Ictidomys tridecemlineatus. The sequence goes on along the minus strand of NW_027524239.1, from coordinate 17,291 downwards.
TTGCTGTTTATGTAGCCCTAAGCAGAGACTGGCGAGAATCACTTTCATGGAAAGGGATTGCCAAGCTTTCAAAAAACTACGAGTTGCCTTAAATCTCAGCAAACACTTTTTCACCCAATCTTGATGATACTTTCAGGGAATGATCAGTACACGAATCCCAATTGGCTCACCAAATTTCGTTATTCTAGGTTAAACCGTTCGTTTGCAGTAACCGTTTTAATTTTGAGGTTTCACTCTGTTTTCTCCTATACGGATACATGTATTTGTAACTCTAAATCAAACACTGTTTGTGCTAGCTCTTTGAAACTTGACCCAATAAAGCAGTTTCAAGTTCTACCTCTATGGTTTGTTTGCTGTTGATGTAGCCCTAAGCAGAGACTGGCGAGAATCACTTTCATGGAAAGGGGTTGCCAAACTTCCAAAAAACTACGAGTTACCTGAAATCTCAGCAAACACTTTTTCACCCAATCTTGATGATACTTTGAGGGAATGATCAGTACACCAATCCCACTTGGCTCTCCAAATTTCGTTCTTCTAGGTTAAACCGTTCGTTTGCAGTAACCGTTTCCATCTTGAGGTTTCACTCTGTTTCCTCCTATACCGATACATGTATTTGGAACTCTAAATCAAACACAGTTTTTGCTGGCTCTTTGAAACTTGACTGAATAAAACAGTTTCATGTTCTATCTCTATGGTTTGTTTGCTGTTGATGTAGCCCTAAGCAGAGACAGGCGAGAATCACTTTCATGGAAAGGGGTTGCCAAGCTTCCAATAAACTAGGAGTTGCCTGAAATCTCGGCAAACACTTTTTCAACCAATCTTGCTGATACTTTCAGGGAATGATCAGTACACCGATCCCACTTGGCTCACCAAATTTTGTTCTTCTAGGTTAAACCGTTCGGTTGCAGTAACCGTTTTCATTTTGAGGTTTCACTCTGTTTTCTCCTATACGGATACATGTATTTGGAACTCTAAATCAAACACGGTTTGTGCTAGCTCTTTGAAACTTGACTCAATAAAGCAGTTTCAAGTTCGATCTCTATGGTTTTTTTTGCTGTTGATGGAGCCCTAAGCAGAGACTGGCGAGAATCACTTACATTAAAAGGGGTTGCCAAGCTTCCAAAAAACTATGAGTTGCCTGAAATCTCAGCAAAAGCTTTTTCACCCTATCTTGATGATACTTTCAGGGAATGATCAGTACACCAATCCCACTTGGCTCACCAAATTTCGTTCTTCTAGGTTAAACCGTTCGTTTGCAGTAACCTTTTTCATCTTGAGGTTTCACTCTGTTTTCTCCTATACGGATACATGTATTTGGAACTCTAAATCAAACACGGTTTGTGCTAGCTCTTTGAAACTTGACCCAATAAAGCAATTTCAAGTTCTATCTCTACGGTTTGTTTGCTGTTGATGTAGCCCTAAGCAGAGACTGGCGAGAATCACTTTCATAGAAAGGGGTTGCAAAGCTTCCAAAAAACTACGAGTTTCCAGAAATCTCAGCAAACACTTTTCCACCCAAACTTGATGATACTTTCAGGGAATGATCAGTACACCAATCCCACTTGGCTCACCAAATTTCGTTCTTCTAGGTTAAACCGTTCGTTTGCAGTAACCGTTTTCATCTCGAGGATTCACTCTGTTTTCTCCTATAAGGATACATGTATTTGGAACTCTACATCAAACACGGTTTCTGCTATCTCTTTGAAACTTGACCCAATATATGAGTTCAAAGTTCTATCACTATGTTTGTTTGCTGTTGATGTAGCCCTAAGCAGAGACTGGCGAGAATCACTTTCATGGAAAGGGGTTGCCAAGCTTTCAAAAAACTACGAGTTGCCTTAAATCTCAGCAAACACTTTTTCACCCAATCTTGATGATACTTTCAGGGAATGATCAGTACACGAATCCCAATTGGCTCACCAAATTTCGTTATTCTAGGTTAAACCGTTCGTTTGCAGTAACCGTTTTCATTTTGAGGTTTCACTCTGTTTTCTCCTATACGGATACATGTATTTGGAACTCTAAATCAAACACGGTTTGTGCTAGCTCTTTGAAACTTGACTCAATAAAGCAGTTTCAAGTTCGATCTCTATGGTTTTTTTTGCTGTTGATGGAGCCCTAAGCAGAGACTGGCGAGAATCACTTACATTAAAAGGGGTTGCCAAGCTTCCAAAAAACTATGAGTTGCCTGAAATCTCAGCAAACACTTTTTCACCCAATCTTGATGATACTTTCAGGGAATGATCAGTACACCAATCCCACTTGGCTCACCAAATTTCGTTCTTCTAGGTTAAACCGTTCGTTTGCAGTAACCTTTTTCATCTTGAGGTTTCACTCTGTTTTCTCCTATACGGATACATGTATTTGGAACTCTAAATCAAACACGGTTTGTGCTAGCTCTTTGAAACTTGACCCAATAAAGCAATTTCAAGTTCTATCTCTACGGTTTGTTTGCTGTTGATGTAGCCCTAAGCAGAGACTGGCGAGAATCACTTTCATAGAAAGGGGTTGCAAAGCTTCCAAAAAACTACGAGTTTCCAGAAATCTCAGCAAACACTTTTCCACCCAAACTTGATGATACTTTCAGGGAATGATCAGTACACCAATCCCACTTGGCTCACCAAATTTCGTTCTTCTAGGTTAAACCGTTCGTTTGCAGTAACCGTTTTCATCTCGAGGATTCACTCTGTTTTCTCCTATAAGGATACATGTATTTGGAACTCTACATCAAACACGGTTTCTGCTATCTCTTTGAAACTTGACCCAATATATGAGTTCAAAGTTCTATCACTATGTTTGTTTGCTGTTTATGTAGCCCTAAGCAGAGACTGGCGAGAATCACTTTCATGGAAAGGGGTTGCCAAGCTTTCAAAAAACTACGAGTTGCCTTAAATCTCAGCAAACACTTTTTCACCCAATCTTGATGATACTTTCAGGGAATGATCAGTACACGAATCCCAATTGGCTCACCAAATTTCGTTATTCTAGGTTAAACCGTTCGTTTGCAGTAACCGTTTTCATTTTGAGGTTTCACTCTGTTTTCTCCTATACGGATACATGTATTTGTAACTCTAAATCAAACACTGTTTGTGCTAGCTCTTTGAAACTTGACCCAATAAAGCAGTTTCAAGTTCTACTTCTATGGTTTGTTTGCTGTTGATGTAGCCCTAAGCAGAGACTGGCGAGAATCACTTTCATGGAAAGGGGTTGCCAAACTTCCAAAAAACTACGAGTTACCTGAAATCTCAGCAAACACTTTTTCACCCAATCTTGATGATACATTCAGGGAATGATCAGTACACCAATGCCACTTGGCTCACCAAATTTCGTTCTTCTAGGTTAAACCGTTCGTTTGCAGTAACCGTTTTTATCTTGAGGTTTCACTCTGTTTCCTCCTATAAGGGTACATGTATTTGGAACTCTAAATCAAACACAGTTTTTGCTAGCTTTTTGAAACTTGACTGAATAAAACAGTTTCAAGTTCTATCTCTATGGTTTGTTTGCTGTTTATGTAGCCCTAAGCAGAGACAGGCGAGAATCACTTTCATGGAAAAGGGTTGCTAAGCTTCCAAAAAACTACGAGTTGCCTGAAATCTCAGCAAACACTTTTCCACCCAATCTTGTTGATACTTTCAGGGAATGATCAGTACACCAATCCCACTTGGCTCACCAAATTTCGTTCTTCAAGGTTAAACCGTTCGTTTGCAATAACCGTTTTCATCTTGAAAATTCACTCTGTTTTCTCCTATGCAAATACATGTATTTGGAACTCTTAATCAAACACGGTTTGTGCTAGCTCTTTGAAACTTGACCCAATAAAGCAGTTTCAAGTTCTATGTCTATGGTTTGTTTCCTGTTGATGTAGCCCTAAGCAGAGTCTGGCGAGAATCACTTTCATGGAAAGGGGTTGCCAAGCTTCCAATAAACTACGAGTTTCCTGAAATCTCGGCGAACACTTTTTCAACCAATCTTGCTGATACTTTCAGGGAATGATCAGTACACCAATCCCACCTGGCTCACCAAATTTCGTTCTTCTAGGTTGAACCGTTCGTTTGCAGTAACCGTTTTCATTTTGAGGTTTCACTCTGTTTTCTACTTTACGGATACATGTATTTGGAACTCTAAATCACACACGGTTTGTGCTAGCTCTTTGAAACGTGACCCAATAAAGCAGTTTCAAGTTCGATCTCTATGGTTTGTTTGCTGTTGATGTAGCCCTAAGCAGAGACTGGCGAGAATCACTTTCATTAAAAGGGATTGCCAAGCTTCCAAAAAACTACGAGTTGCCTGAAATCTCAGCAAACACTTTTTCACCCAATCTTGATGATACTTTCAGGGAATGATCAGTACACCAATCCCACTTGGCTCACCAAATTTCGTTCTTCTAGGTTAAACCGTTCGTTTGCAGTAACCGTTTTCATCTTGAGGTTTCACTTGTTTTCTCCTATACGGATACATATATTTGGAACTCTAAATCAAACACGGTTTGTGCTAGCTCTTTGAAACTTGACCCAATAAAGGAGTCTCAAGTTCTATCTCTACGGTTTGTTTGCTGTTGATGTAGCCCTAAGCAGAGACTGGCAAGATTCACATTCATGGAAAGGGGTTGCAAAGCTTCCAAAAAACTACGAGTTGCCTGAAATCTCAGCAAACACTTTTCCACCCAAACTTGATGATACTTTCAGGTAATGATCAGTACACCAATCACACTTGGCTCAACAAATTTCGTTCTTCTAGGTTAAACCGTTCGTTTGCAGTAACCGTTTTCATCTCGAGGATTCACTCTGTTTTCTCCTATAAGGATACATGTATTTGGAACTCTACATCAAACACGGTTTCTGCTAGCTCTTTGAAACTTGACCAAATATATGAGTTCAAAGTTCTATCACTATGTTTGTTTGCTGTTGATGTAGCCCTAAGCAGAGACTGGCGAGAATCACTTTCATGGAAAGGGGTTGCCAAGCTTCCAAAAAACTACGAGTTGCCTCAAATCTCTGCAAACACTTTTTCACCCAATCTTGATGATACTTTAAGGGAATGATCAGTACACGAATCCCACTTGGCTCACCAAATTTCGTTCTTCTAGGTTAAACCGTTCGTTTTCAGTAACCGTTTTCATTTTGAGGTTTCGCTCTGTTTTCTCCTATACAGATACAAGTATTTGGAACTCTAAATCAAACACGGTTTGTGCTAGCTCTTTGAAACTTGACCCAATGAAGCAGTTTCAAGTTCTATCTCTATGGTTTGTTTGCTGTTGATGTAGCCCTAAGCAGAGACTGGCGAGAATCACTTTCATGGAAAGGGGTTGCCAAACTTCCAAAAAACTACGAGTTGCCTGAAATCTCAGCAAACACTTTTTCACCCAATCTTGATGATACTTTCAGGGAATGATCAGTACACCAATCCCACTTGGCTCACCAAATTTCTTTCTTCTAGGTTAAACCGTTCGTTTGTAGTAACCGTTTTCATCTTGAGGTTTCACTCTGTTTCCTCCTATACGGATACATGTATTTGAAACTCTAAATCAAACACAGTTTTTGCTAGCTCTTTGAAACTTGACTTAATAAAACAGTTTCAAGTTCTATCTATATGGTTTGTTTGCTGTTGATGTAGCCCTAAGCAGAGACAGGCGAGAATCACTTTCATGGAAAAGGGTTGCTAAGCTTCCGAAAAACTACGACTTGCCTAAAATCTCAGCAAACACTTTTTCACCCAATCTTGATGATACTTTCAGGGAATGATCAGTACACCAATCCCACTTGGCTCACCAAATTTCATTCTTCTAGGTTAAACCGTTCGTTTTCAGTAACCGTTTTCATCTTGAGGATTCACTCTGTTTTCTCCTATAAGGACACATGTATTTGGAACTCTAAATCAAACAAGGTTTGTGCTAGGTCTTTGAAACTTGACCCAATAAAGCAGTTTCAAGTTCTGTCTCTATGGTTTGTTTTCTGTTGATGTAGCCTTAAGCAGAGACTGGCGAGAATCACTTTCATGGAAAGGGTTTGCCAAGCTTCCAAAAAACTACGAGTTTCCTACAATCTCAGCAAACACATTTTCACCCAATCTTGATGATACTTTCAGAAAATGATCAGTACAGAAATCCCACTTGCCTCACCAAATTTCGTTCTTTTAGGTTAAACCGTTCGTTTACAATAACCGTTTTCATTTTGAGGTTTCACTCTCTTTTCTCCTATAGGGATACATGTATTTGGAACTCTAAATCAAACACGGTTTGTGCTAGCTCTTTGAAACTTAACCCAATAAAGCAGTTTCAAGTTCTGTCTCTATGGTTTGTTTTCTGTTAATGTAGCCCTAAGCAGAGACTTCGAGAATCACTTTCATGGAAAAAGGTTGCCAAGCTTTCAAAAAACTACAAGTTGCCTGAAATCTCAGCAAACACTTTTCCACCCAATCTTGATGATACTTTCAGAAAATGATCAGTACACCATTCCCACTTGACTCACCGAATTTCGTTCTTCTAGGTTAAACCGTTCGTTTGCAGTAACCGTTTTCATTTTGAGGTTTCACTCTGATTTCTCCTATTGGATACATGTATTTGGAACTCTAAATCAAACACTGTTTGTGCTAGCTCTTTGAAACTTGACCCAATAAAGCAGTTTCAAGTTCTGTCTTTATGGTTTGTTTGCTGTTGATGTAGCCCTAAGCAGAGACTGGCGAGAATCACTTTCATGGAATGGGGTTGCCAAGCTTGCAAAAATCTACGAGTTGCCTGAAATCTCAGCAAACACTTTTTCAACCAATCTTGATGATACTTTCAGGGAATGATCAGTACACCAATCCCACTTGGCTCACCAAATTTCGTTCTTTTAGGTTAAACCGTTCGTTTGCAGAAACCGTTTTCATTTTGAGGTTTCACTCTTTTTTCTCCTATACGGATACATGTATTTGGAACTCTAAATAAAACACAGTTTGTGCTAGCTCTTTGAAACTTGACCCAATAAAGAAGTTTCAAGTTCTATCTCTATGGTTTGTTTGCTGTTGATGTAGCCCTAAGCAGAGACTGGCGAGATTCACTTTCATGGAAAGAAGTTGCCAAGCTTCCAAAAAACTAGGAGTTGCCTGAAATCTCAGCAAACACTTTTTCACCCAAACTTGATGATACTTTAAAGAAATGATCAGTAAACAAATCCCACTTGGCTCACCAAATTTCGTTCTTCTAGGTTAAACCATTCGTTTGCAGTAACCGTTTTCATTTTGAGGTTTCACTCTGTTTTCTTTTATACGGATACATGTATTGGGAACTCTAAATCAAACACGGTTTATACTAGCTCTTTAAAAATTGACCCAATATATGAGTTCAAAGTTCTATCACTATGTTTGTTTTCTGTTGATGTAGCCCTAAGCAGAGACTGGTGAAAATCACTTTCATGAAAGGGGTTGCCAAGCTTCCAAAAAACTACGAGTTTCCTGAAATCTCAGCAAACACTTTTTCACCCAATCTTGATGATACTTTCAGGGAATGATCAGTACACCAATCCCACTTGGCTCACCAAATTTTGTTCTTCTAGGTTAAAGCGTTCGTTTGCAGTAACCGTTTTCATTTTGAGGTTTCACTCTGTTTTCTCCTATATGGATACATGTATTTAGAACTCTAAATCAAACACGGTTTGTGTTAGCTCTTGAAACTTGAGCCAATAAAGCAGTTAAAAGTTCTATCCCTATGGTTTGTTTGCTGTTGATGTAGCCCTAAGCAGAGTCTGGCGAGAATCACTTTCATGGGAAGGGGTGGCCAAGCTTCCAATAAACTAGGAGTTGCCTGAAATCTCAGCAAACACTTTTTCACCCAATCTTGATGATACTTTAAGGGAATGATCAGTACACCAATCCCACTTGGCTCACCAAATTTCGTTCTTCTAGGTTAAACCATTCGTTTGCAGTAACCGTTTTCATTTTGAGGTTTCACTCTGTTTTTTCCTATACGGATACATGTATTTCGAACTCTAAATCAAACACGGTTTGTGCTAGCTCTTTGAAACTTGACCCAATGAAGCAGTTTAAAGTTCTATCTCTATGGTTTGTTTGCTGTTGATATAGCCCTAAGCAGAGACTGGCGAGAATCACTTTAATGGAAAGGGGTTGCCAAGCTTCCAAAAAACTACGAGTTGCCTGAAATCTCAGCAAACACTTTTTCACCCAATCTTGATGATACTTTCAGGGAATGATCAGTACACGAATCCCACTTGGCTCACCAAATTTCGTACTTCAAGGTTAAACCGTTCGTTTTAAGTAACCGTTTTCATCTCGAGGATTCACTCTGTTTTCTCCTATAAGGATACATGTATTTGGGACTCTAAATCAAACACGGTTTGTGCTAGCTCTTTGAAACTTGACCCAATAAAGCAGTTTCAAATTCTCTCTCTATGGTTTGTTTGCTGTTGATGTAGCCCGAAGCAGAGACTTGCGAGAATCACTTTCATAAAAAAAGGTTGCCAAGCTTCCAAAAAACTACGAGTTGCATGAAATCTCAGCAAACACTTTTTCACCCAATCTTGATGATACTTTCAGGGAATGATCAGTACACCAATCCCACTTGGCTCACCAAATTTCGTTCTTTTAGGTTAAACCGTTCGTTTGGAGAAACCGTTTTCATTTTGAGGTTTCACTCTGTTTCCTCCTATATGAATACATGTATTTGGAACTCTAAGTAAAACACGATTTGGGCTAGCTCTTTGAAACTTGACCCAATAAAGCAGTTTCAAATTCGATCTCTATGGTTTGTTTGCTGTTGATGTAGCTCTAAGCAGAGACTGGCGAGAATCACTTTCATGGAAAGGGGTTGCCAAGCTTCCAATAAACTAGGAGTTGCCTGAAATCTCAGCAAACACTTTTTCAACCAATCTTACTGATACTTTCAGGGAATGATCAGTACACCAGTCTCACTTGGCTATCCAAATTTCGTTCTTCTAGGTTAAACCGTTCGTTTTCAGTAACCTTTTTCATTTTGAGGTTTCACTCTGTTTTCTCCTATACAGATACATGTATTTGGAACTCTAAATCAAACACGGTTTGTGCTAGCTCTTTGAAACTTGACCCAATAAAGCAGTTTCAAGTTCTATCTCTGTGGTTTGTTTGCTGTTGATGTAGACCTAAGCAGAGACTGGCGAGAATCACTATCATTGAAAAGGGTTGCTAAGCTTCCAAAAAACTACGAGTTGCCTGAAATCTCAGCAAACACTTTTCCAATCAATCTTGATGATACTTTCAGGGAATGATCAGTACACCAATCCCACTTGGCTCACCAAATTTCGTTCTTCAAGGTTAAACCATTCGTTTGCAATAACCGTTTTCATCTTGAGGATTCACTCTGTTTTCTCCTATACGGATACATGTATTTGGAACTCTAAATCAAACACGGTTTTTGCTAGCTCTTTGAAACTTGACCCAATAAAGCAGTTTAAAGTTCTATCTCTATGGTTTATTTGTCTTGATAGAGCTCTAAGCAGAGACTGGCGAGAATCACTTTCATGGAAAGGGGTTGGCAAGCTTCCAATAAACTACGAGTTGCCTGAAATCTCAGCAAACACTTTTCCACCCAATCTTGATGATACTTTCAGAAAATGATCAGTACACCAATCATACTTGACTCACCGAATTTCTTTCTTCTAGGTTAAACCGTTCGTTTGCAGTAACCGTTTTCATTTTGAGGTTTCACTCTGATTTCTCCTATTGGATACATGTATTTGGAACTCTAAATCAAACACGGTGTGCTAGCTCTTTGAAACTTGACCCAATAAAGCAGTTTCAAGTTCTGTCTTTATGGTTTGTTTGCTGTTGATGTAGACCTAAGCAGAGACTGGCGAGAATCACTTTCATGGAATGGGTTTGACAAGCTTCCAAAAAACTACGAGTTGCCTGAAATCTCAGCAAACACTTTTTCACCCAAACTTGATGATACTTTCAGGGAATGATCAGTACACCAATCCCACTTGGCTCACCAAATTTCGTTCTTGTAGGTTAAAGAGTTCGTTTGCAGTAACCGTTTTCATTTTGAGGTTTCACTCTGTTTTCTCCTATACGGATACAGGTATTTGGAACTCTAAATCAAACACGGTTTGTGCTAGCTCTTTGAAACTTGACCCAATAAAGAAGTTTCAAGTTCTATCTCTATGTTTTGTTTGCTGTTGATGTAGCCCTAAGCAGAGACTGGCGAGATTCACTTTCATGGAAAAGAGTTGCCAAGCTTCCAAAAAACTAGGAGTTGCCTGAAATCTCAGCAAATACTTTTTCACCCAAACTTGATGATACTTTAAAGAAATGATCAGTAAAAAAATCCCACTTGGCTCACCAAATTTCTTTCTTCTAGGTTAAACCATTCGTTGGCAGTAACCGTTTTCATTTTGAGGTTTCACTCTGTTTTCTCCTATATGGATACGTCTATTTGGAACTCTAAATCAAACACGGTTTGTGCTAGCTTTTTGAAAATTGACACAATAAAGCAGTTTCAGGTTCTATCTTTATGGTTTGTTTGCTCTTTATGTAGCCCTAAGCAAAGACTGGCGAGAATCACTTTCAAGGAAATGCGTTGCCAAGCTTCCAAAAAACTACGAGTTTCCTGAAATCTAAGCCAACACTTTTTAGCCCAATATTGATGATACTTTCAGGGAATTATCAGTACACCAATCCCACTTGGCTCACCAAATTTCGTTTCTCTAGTTTAAACCGTTCGTTTGCAGTAACCGTTTTCATTTTGAGGTTTCACTCTGTTTTCTCCTACACGGATACATGTATTTGGAACTCTAAATCAAACACGGTTTTTGCTAGCTCTTTGAAACTTGACCCAATAAAGCAGTTTAAAGTTCTATCTCTATGGTTTATTTGTCTTGATAGAGCTCTAAGCAGAGACTGGCGAGAATCACTTTCATGGAAAGGGGTTGGCAAGCTTCCAATAAACTACGAGTTGCCTGAAATCTCAGCAAACACTTTTCCACCCAATCTTGATGATACTTTCAGAAAATGATCAGTACACCAATCATACTTGACTCACCGAATTTCTTTCTTCTAGGTTAAACTTTTCGTTTGCAGTAACCGTTTTCATTTTGAGGTTTCACTCTGATTTCTCCTATTGGATACATGTATTTGGAACTCTAAATCAAACACGGTGTGCTAGCTCTTTGAAACTTGACCCAATAAAGCAGTTTCAAGTTCTGTCTTTATGGTTTGTTTGCTGTTGATGTAGACCTAAGCAGAGACTGGCGAGAATCACTTTCATGGAATGGGTTTGCCAAGCTTCCAAAAAACTACGAGTTGCCTGAAATCTCAGCAAACACTTTTTCACCCAAACTTGATGATACTTTCAGGGAATGATCAGTACACCAATCCCACTTGGCTCACCAAATTTCGTTCTTGTAGGTTAAACAGTTCGTTTGCAGAAACCGTTTTCATTTTGAGGTTTCACTCTGTTTTCTCCTATACGGATACAGGTATTTGGAACTCTAAATCAAACACGGTTTGTGCTAGCTCTTTGAAACTTGACCCAATAAAGAAGTTTCAAGTTCTATCTCTATGTTTTGTTTGCTGTTGATGTAGCCCTAAGCAGAGACTGGCGAGATTCACTTTCATGGAAAAGAGTTGCCAAGCTTCCAAAAAACTAGGAGTTGCCTGAAATCTCAGCAAATACTTTTTCACCCAAACTTGATGATACTTTAAAGAAATGATCAGTAAAAAAATCCCACTTGCCTCACCAAATTTCTTTCTTCTAGGTTAAACCATTCGTTGGCAGTAACCGTTTTCATTTTGAGGTTTCACTCTGTTTTCTCCTATATGGATACGTCTATTTGGAACTCTAAATCAAACACGGTTTGTGCTAGCTTTTTGAAAATTGACACAATAAAGCAGTTTCAGGTTCTATCTTTATGGTTTGTTTGCTCTTTATGTAGCCCTAAGCAAAGACTGGCGAGAATCACTTTCATGGAAATGCGTTGCCAAGCTTCCAAAAAACTACGAGTTTCCTGAAATCTAAGCCAACACTTTTTAGCCCAATATTGATGATACTTTCAGGGAATTATCAGTACACCAATCCCACTTGGCTCACCAAATTTCGTTTCTCTAGTTTAAACCGTTCGTTTGCAGTAACCGTTTTCATTTTGAGGTTTCACTCTGTTTTCTCCTACACGGATACATGTATTTGGAACTCTAAATCAAACACGGTTTTTGCTAGCTCTTTGAAACTTGACCCAATAAAGCAGTTTAAAGTTCTATCTCTATGGTTTATTTGTCTTGATAGAGCTCTAAGCAGAGACTGGCGAGAATCACTTTCATGGAAAGGGGTTGGCAAGCTTCCAATAAACTACGAGTTGCCTGAAATCTCAGCAAACACTTTTCCACCCAATCTTGATGATACTTTCAGAAAATGATCAGTACACCAATCATACTTGACTCACCGAATTTCTTTCTTCTAGGTTAAACTTTTCGTTTGCAGTAACCGTTTTCATTTTGAGGTTTCACTCTGATTTCTCCTATTGGATACATGTATTTGGAACTCTAAATCAAACACGGTGTGCTAGCTCTTTGAAACTTGACCCAATAAAGCAGTTTCAAGTTCTGTCTTTATGGTTTGTTTGCTGTTGATGTAGACCTAAGCAGAGACTGGCGAGAATCACTTTCATGGAATGGGTTTGCCAAGCTTCCAAAAAACTACGAGTTGCCTGAAATCTCAGCAAACACTTTTTCACCCAAACTTGATGATACTTTCAGGGAATGATCAGTACACCAATCCCACTTGGCTCACCAAATTTCGTTCTTGTAGGTTAAACAGTTCGTTTGCAGAAACCGTTTTCATTTTGAGGTTTCACTCTGTTTTCTCCTATACGGATACAGGTATTTGGAACTCTAAATCAAACACGGTTTGTGCTAGCTCTTTGAAACTTGACCCAATAAAGAAGTTTCAAGTTCTATCTCTATGTTTTGTTTGCTGTTGATGTAGCCCTAAGCAGAGACTGGCGAGATTCACTTTCATGGAAAAGAGTTGCCAAGCTTCCAAAAAACTAGGAGTTGCCTGAAATCTCAGCAAATACTTTTTCACCCAAACTTGATGATACTTTAAAGAAATGATCAGTAAAAATCCCACTTGGCTCACCAAATTTCTTTCTTCTAGGTTAAACCATTCGTTGGCAGTAACCGTTTTCATTTTGAGGTTTCACTCTGTTTTCTCCTATATGGATACGTCTATTTGGAACTCTAAATCAAACACGGTTTGTGCTAGCTTTTTGAAAATTGACAGAATAAAGCAGTTTCAGGTTCTATCTCCATGGTTTGTTTGCTCTTTATGTAGCCCTAAGCAGAGACTGGCGAGAATCACTTTCATGGAAATGCGTTGCCAAGCTTCCAAAAAACTACGAGTTTCCTGAAATCTAAGCCAACACTTTTTAGCCCAATATTGATGATACTTTCAGGGAATTATCAGTACACCAATCCCACTTGGCTCACCAAATTTCGTTTCTCTAGTTTAAACCGTTCGTTTGCAGTAACCGTTTTCATTTTGAGGTTTGACTCTGTTTTCTCCTTCACGGATACATGTATTTGGAAATCTAAATCAAACAGTGTTTGTGCTAGGTCTTTGAAACTTGACCCAATAAAGCAGTTTCAAGATCTATCTCTATGGTTTGTTTGCTGTTGATGGAGCCCTAAGCAGAGACTGGCGAGAATCACTTTCATGGAAAGGGTTTGCCAAGCTTCCAAAAAACTACGAGTTGCCTGAAATGTCAGCAAACACTTTTTCACCCAATCTTGATGATACTTTCAGGGAATGATCAGTACACCAATCCCACTTGGCTCACCAAATTTCGTTCTTCTAGTTTAAACTGTTCGTTTGCAGTAACCGTTTTCATTTTGACATTTCACTCTGTTTTCTCCTATACGGATACATGTATTTGGAACTCTAAATAAAACACGGTTTGTGCTAGCTCTTTGAAACTTGACCCAATAAAGCACTTTCAAGTTCTATCTCTATAATTTGTTTGCTGTTGATGTAGCCCAAAGCAGAGACTTGTAGAATCACTTTCATGGAAAGGGGTTGCCAAGCTTCCAAAAAACTACGAGTTGTCTGAAATCTTAGCAAACACTTTTTCACCCAATCTTGATGATACTTTCACAGAATGATGAATACACCAATCCCACTTGGCTGACCAAATTTTGTTCTTCTAGGTTAAACCGTTCGTTTGCAGTAACCGTTTTCATTTTGAGGTTTCACTCTGTTTTCTCCTACACGGATACATGTATTTGGAACTCTAAATCAAACACGGTTTGTGGTAGCTCTTTGAAAATTGACACAATAAAGCAGTTTCGAGTTCTATCTCTATGGTTTCTTTGCTGTTGATGTAGCCCTAAGAGGAGACTGGCGAGAATCACTTTCATGGAAAGGGGTGTCCAAGCTTCCAAAAAACTATGAGTTGCCTGAAATCTCAGCAAACACTTTTTCATTAAATCTTGATGATACTTTCAGGGAATGATCAGTACACCAATCCCACATGGCTCACCAATTTTCGTTCTTCTATGTGAAACCGTTCGTTTGCAGTAACCGTTTTCATTTTGAGGTTTTACTCTGTTTTCTCCTATACGGTACATGTATTTGGAACTCTAAATCAAACACGGTTTGTGCTAGCTCTTTGAAAATTGACACAATAAAGCAGTTTCAGGTTCTATCTCTATGGTTTGTTTGCTGTTGATGTAGCCCTAAGCAGAGACTGGCGAGAATCACTTTCATGGAAATGCGTTGCCAAGCTTCCAAAAAACTACGAGTTTCCTGAAATCTCAGCCAACACTTTTTAGCCCAATGTTGATGATACTTTCAGGGAATTATCAGTACACCAATCCCACTTGGCTCACCAAATTTCGTTCTTCTAGGTTAAACCGTTCGTTTGCAGTAACCGTTTTCATTTTGAGGTTTAACTCTGTTTTCTCCTATACGGATACATGTATTTGGAACTCTAAATCAAACACGGTTTGTGCTAGCTCTTTGAAACTTGACCCAATAAAGCAGTTTCGAGTTCTATCTCTATGGTTTGTTTGCTGTTGATGTAGACCTAAGCAGAGACTGGCGAGAATCACTTTCATGGAAAGGGGTTGCCAAGCTTCCAAAAAACTACGAGTTGCCTGAAATCTCAGCAAACACTTTTTCATCCAATCTTGATGATACTTTCAGGGAATGATCAGTACACCAATCCCACTTGGCTCACCAAATTTCGTTCTTCTAGGTTAAACCGTTCGTTTGCAGTAACCGTTTTCATTTTGAGGTTTCACTCTGTTTTCACCTGTACGGATACATGTATTTGGAAATCTAAATCAAACAGGGTTTGTGATAGCTCTTTGAAACTTGACCCAATAAAGCAGTTTTGAGTTCTGTCTCTATGGTTTGTTTGCTGTTGATGTAGCCCTAAGCAGAGACTGGCGAGAATCAATTTCATGGAAAGGGGATGCCAAGCTTCCAAAAAACTACCAGTTGCCTGAAATCTCAGCAAACACTTTTTCACCAAATCTTGATGATACTTTCAGGGAATGATCAGTACACCAATCCCACTTGGCTCACCAAATTTCGTTCTTCTAGGTTAAACCGTTCGTTTGCAGTTACCGTTTTCATTTTGAGGTTTTACTCTGTTTTCTCCTATAGGGAATAATCAGGACACCATTCCCACTTGGCTCACCAAATATTGTTCTTCTAGGTTAAACCGTTCGTTTTCAGTAACCATTTTCATTTTGAGGTTTCACTCTGTTTTCTCCTATACGGATACATGTATTTGGAACTCTAAATCAAAAACGGTTTGTTCTAGCTCTTTGTAACTTGACCCAATAAAGCAGTTTCGAGTTCTATCTCTATGGTTTGTTTGCTGTTGATGTAGCCCTAAGCAGAGACTGGCGCGAATCACTTTCATGGAAAGGGGTTGCCAAGCTTCCAAAAAACTACGAGTTGCCTGAAATCTCAGCAAACACTTTTTCACCCAATCTTGATGATACTTTCAGTGAATGATCAGTACACCAATTCCACTTGGCTCACCAAATTTTGTTCTTCTAGGTAAAACCGTTCGTTTGCAGTAACCATTTTCATTTTGAGGATTCACTCTGTTTTCTCCTATACAGATACATGTATTTCGAACTCTAAATCAAACACGGTTTGTGCTAGCTCTTTGAAACTTGACCCAATAAAGCAGTTTCAATTTTTATCTCTATGGTTTGTTTGCTGTTGATGTAGTCCTAAGCACAGACTGGCGAGAATCACTTTCATGGAAAGGGGTTTCCAATCTTCCATAAAACTACGAGTTGCCTGAAATCTCAGCGAACACTTTTTCACCCAATCTTGATGATACTTTCAGGGAATGATCAGTACACCAATCCCACTTTGCTCACCAAATTTCGTTCTTCTAGGTTGAACCGTTCATTTGCAGTAACCGTTTTCATTTTAAGGTTTCACTCTCTTTCCTCCTATACGGATACATGTATTTGGAAGTGTAAATCAAACACGGTTTGTGCTAGCTCTTTGAAACTTGACCCAATAAAGCAGTTTCAGGTTCTATCTCTATGGATTGATTGCTGCTGATGTAGTCCTAAGATGAGACTGGCGAGAATCACTTTAAAGGAAACGGGTTGCCAAGCTTCGAAAAAACGATGAGTTGCCTGAAATCTCAGCAATCACTTTTTCAACCAATCTTGATGACTCTTTCAGGGAATGATGAGTACACCAATTCCACTTGGCTAACCAAATTTCGTTCTTCTACGTTAAACCGTTCGTGTGCAGTAACCGTTTTCATTTTGAGGTTTCACTCTGTTTCCTCCTATACAGATACATGTATTTGGAACTCGAAATCAAACACAGTTATTGCTAGCTCTTTGAAACTTGACACAATAAAGCAGTTTCAGGTTCTATCTCTATGGTTTGTTTGCTGTTGATGTAGCCCTAAGCAGAGACTGGCGAGAATCACTTTCATGGAAAGGGGTAGCCAAGCTTCCAAAAAACTATGAGTTGCCTGAAATCTCAGCAAACACTTTTTCATTCAATCTTGATGATACTTTCAGGGAATGATCAGTACACCAATCCCACATGGCTCACCAATTTTCGTTCTTCTAGGTGAAACCATTCGTTTGCAGTAACCGTTTTAATTTTGAGGTTTTACTCTGTTTTCTCCTATACGGATACATGTATTTGGAAATCTAAATCAAACACGGTTTGTGCTAGCTCTTTGAAAATTGACACAAAAAAGCAGTTTCAGGTTCTATCTCTATGATTTGTTTGCTGTTGATGTAGCCCTAAGCAGAGACTGGCGAGAATCACTTTCATG
>NW_027524238.1:0-34436 GCF_052094955.1 Ictidomys tridecemlineatus | reverse complement strand
GTACCAGTCTCCAGCCTCTGCTCTTTGTAACAGTACTTCTGCAGCACAGTCTCCAGTCTCTGCTCACTGCAACATTTCCTCTGCACACCACTCTCCAAACTGTGCTCTCTGTAACTTTCTTTCTTACCCCAGTCTCCAACATCTGCTATCTGTAACGATCCTTCTGCACCCCAGTTTCCAACCTCTGCTCTCTTTAACAGTCCTTCTACACCTCTGTTGCCAACCTCTCCTCTCTGTACCAATCCTTCTGCACCTCAGTCTCCAACCTCTGCTCTCTTTTACAGACCTTCTCCACCTCAGTCTTCAACCGATGGTCTCTGAAACAGGCTTTCTGCACCCCAGTCTCCAACCTTTGCTCTCTGTAACAGTTCTTCTGCACCCCAATCTTGAAACTACACTCTCTATAACAGTCCTTCTGCAACCCAGTCTCCAACCTCTTCTCTTTGCAATGATCCTTCTGCACCTCAGTCTCCAACCTCTGATCTCTGCAACAGTCCTTCTGCACCCAAGTCTCCAGACTCTGCTCTGTTTCAAATCTTTTTGCATCCCTTTCTCCAATCTCTGCTCTCTGTAACATTTCTCCTGCACCTCAGTATCCAACCTCTGCTGTCTGTAAAAGTCCTTTTGCACCTCAGTCTCCAAACTCTGCTCTCTGTAATAGACCTTCTGTACCGCAGTCTCCAACCTCTGCTCTCTGTAACGGTCATTCTGCACCCCAGTTTCCAAATGCTGATTTGTGTATCAGGTATTCTGCACCCCAGTCTCCAACCAGTGCTCTCTGTAAAAGTTTTTCTGCATCTCAGTCTGCAACTTCTGCTTTCTGCAACAGTCCTTCTGCACCCCAGTCTCAAACCTCTGCTCTCTGCAACAGTCCTTCTATACCCAAGTCTCCAACCTCTTCGTTCGGCAATTATCCTTCTGCACCACAGTCTCCAACGTCTGTTCTCTGCAACAGTCTTTCTGATCCCAGTCTCCACCCTCTGCTCTCTGTAAGATCCTTCTGCACCCCAGGTTCCAAACTCTGCTCTCTGTGACATTCCTTCTGAACCCCAATCTCCAGCCTCTGCTCTTTCTAACAGTACTTCTGTACCACAGTCTCCAATCTCTGCTCACTGCAACATTTCCTCTGAACACCACTCTCAAAACTGTGCTCTCTGTAACTGTCTTTCTGACCCCAGTCTATAAACTCTGCTCTCTGTAACGATCTTTCTGCACCTCAATCTTCAACTTCTGCTCTCTGCAATGATCCTTCTGAATTTCAGTTTGCAACCTCTGCTCTCTGCAACGATTCTTCTGCACCCCAGTTTCCAACCTCTGCTCACAGTAACAGTCCTTCTACACCTCTGTCTCCAACCTCTCCTCTCTATACGAATCCTTCTGCACCTCAGTCTCCAACGTCTGCTCTCTGTAACAGTTCTTCTGCACCCCAATCTCGAACCTCTGCTCTCTGTAACAGTACTTCTGCAACCCAGTCTCCAACCTCTTCTCTCTGCAACGATCCTTCTGCACCTCAGTCTCCAACATCTGCTCTCTGCAACAGTCCTTCTGCACGTTAGTCTCCAGACTCTGCTCTCTTTCAGATCCTTTTACATCCATTTCTCCAACCTCTGCTCTCTGTAACAGTCCTTCTGCACCCCAGTATCCAAACTCTGCTCTCTGTAAAATTTCTTTGCACCTCAGTCTCCAACATTTGCACTCTTTAATGGTCCTTCTGTACCCCAGTCTCCAACCTCGGTTCTTTGTAACAATCCTTCTGCACCGCAGTCTCCAACATCTGCTCTCTGTAACAATCCTTCTGCATCCTTCTGCTCCCTACAACGGTCCTTCTGCACCAAAGTCTCCAAACTCTGCTCTCTCTAACAGTCCTTCTATACCGCAGTCCCCAAACTCTTCTCTCTATAACGGTCCTTCTGCACCCCAATTGCCAACGGTCTATAACGGTCCTTCTGCACCCCAATTGCCAACATCTGCTTTCTGTAACAGTCCTTCTGCACCTCAGATTCCAACCTCTGCTCTCTGTAACAGTCTTTCTAATCCTCAGTCTAAAACCTCTACTCTCCGCAATGATCCTTCTGCACCCCAGTCTCAGACCTCTGCTCTGTGTAACAGGTCTTCTGCACCCCAGTCTCCAAACTGTGCTCTCTGTAACAGGCCTTCTGCACCCCATTCTCCAACCTCTTCTCTCTGCAACGATCTTTCTGCACCTCAGTCTTCAACCTCTTCTCTCTGCAACAGTCCTTCTAAACCCCAGTCTCCATCCTCTGCTTTCTGCAACGATCCTTCTGCATCCCAGTCTTTAAACACTGCTCTCTGCAACAGTTTTTCTGCACCCCAATCTTCAACTTCTGCTCTCTGCTACAGTACTTCTTCACCCCAGGCTCCAACCTCTGCTCTCTGCTATATTTCTTCTGCATCCCAGTTTCCAAACTCTGCTCTCTGAAGCAATTCTTTTGCACTTCATTCTCCAAACTCTGCTCTCTGCAACCAACCTTCTGCACCCCAGTCTCCATTCTCTGCTCACTGTAAGAATCCTTTTGCACCCCAGTCTCCAACTTCTCCTCTCTGTAAAAGTCCTTCTGCACCTCAGTTTCCAAGTTCTGCAATTTTTAACAGTCCTGCTGATCCCCAGTTTCAAACCTCTGCTCTCAGAAATGATCTTTCTGCACCTCAGTCTCTAACCTCTGCTCTCTTTAATAGTCCTTCTGTACCCCATTCTCTAACATCTGCAACGATCCTCCTTGTCCACAGGATCCAACCTCTGCTATCTGCAACGGTCCTTCTACACCCCAGTTTCTAAACTCTGCTCTGTGAAACAGTCCTTCTGCACCCCAGTCTCCAACCTCTGCTCTCAGTTACAGTTCCTCTGCACCGCAATCTCAAAACTCTGCTCTCTGTAACACTCCTTCGGCACCCCAGGCTCCACCCTCTACTCTTTGTAAAAGTCCTTCTGCACCTCAGTCTCCAACCTCTGCTCTCTCTAAGATCCTTCTGCAACCCATTCTCCAAACGCTGCTCTCTGTAACAGTCCTTCTGCACCCCAGTCTACAAACTCTGCTCTCTGTAACAGGCCTTCTGCACCTCAGGCTTCAAGTTCTGCTCTCTGTAACAGGCCTTCTGCACCCCAGTCTCCAACCTGTGCTGTCTGCAATGATCCTTCTGCACCCTAGTCTCCAAACTCTGCTCTCTGTAACATACTTCTGCAACCCAGGATACTTCATCTGCTCTCTATAGCAGTCCTTCTCCACCTCAGTCTAAAAACTCTGGTCTCTGCAAAAATCCTTCTGCACCCGAGTTTCCAAACTTTGCTCTCTGTAACAGTCCTTCTGAACCTCAGTCTCCAAAATGCTCTCTGTAAGATCCTTCTGCAACCCAGTCTCGAAATTGTGCTAAGTGTAACAGTCCTTCTGTACCCCAGTCTCCAATGTCTGCTCTCTGTAACAGGCCTTCTGCACCCCGGTCTCGATTCTCTACTCTCTGTAACAGGCCTTCTGCAACCCAGTCTCCAACCTCTTTTCTCTGCAAGAATCCTTCCTCACCTCAGTCTCCAACCTCTGCTCTCTGCAACAGTCTTTCTGCACCCCAGTCTCCAGCCTTTGCTATCTTTAACAATCCTTCTGCACCTCAGACTCCAACCTCTGTTCTCTGCAACGGTTCTTCTACACCTCAGTCTGCACACTCTACTCTCTGTAACATTCCTTCTGTACCTCAGTCTCCAACATCTGCTCTCTGTATCAGTCTTTCTGCACGCCGTATCCAACCTGTGCTCTCTGTAAGAATCTTCTACACCCCAGTTTCCGAACTCTGCTCTCTGTAACATTCCTTCTGGTCCCCAGTCTCCAAACTTTGCTCTCTGTAACAGTCCTTCTGCTCCCCAGTCTCCAACCTCTGCTCTCTTTAACAGTCCTTCTGTACCGCAGTCTCCAACCTCTGCTCTCTGTAACAGTCCTTCTGTACTGCAATATCCAACCTCTTCTCTCTATAACGGTCCTTCTGCACCCCAGTCTCCAACTTCTTATTTCTGTATCAGTCCTTCTGCACCCCAGTCTCCAACCTCTGCTGTCTTTAACAGACATTCTGCACCTCAGTCTCCAACTTCTGCTCTCTGCAAAAGTCCTTCTGCACCCCAGTCTCCAACCTCTGCTCTCAATAACAATGTTTCTGTACCTCAGTCTCCAACTTCTACCCTCTGTTACAGTCCTTCTGCATCTCCATCTTCAACCTCTGCTCTCTGCAACAGTCCTTCTGCACCGCTGTCTCAAATTCTAGTTCCTGCAACAGTCCTTCTTCACCTCAGTTTCCAAACTCTGATCTCTGCAATGGTCCTTTTTAACCCCTGTCTCCAACCTCTGCTCTCTGTAACAATCCTACTGTACCCCAGTCTCCAACGTTTGCTCTCTACAACGATCCATCTGCACCCCATTCTCTAACATCTGCTCTCTGCAACAATCCTTCTGTACCTCAGTCTGAAAACTCTGCTCTCTGCAACAATCCCTGTTAATCCCAGTCTCTAAATTCTGCTTTCTGTAACAGTCCTTCTGCACCTCAGTCACCAATCTCTGCTCTCTGTAACAGTCCTTCTGCACCCCAGTCTCTAAATTCTGCTTTCTGTCACGGTCCATCTGCACCCCAGTCTCCAACCTCCGCTCTCTGTAAAAATCCTTCTGCACCCAAGTCTCCAACCTCTGCTCTCTGCAACAATCCTTTTACACACCAGTCTCCAAACTCTTCTCTTTGAAAAAGTCCTTCTGCACCCCAGACTCCAACATCTGCTCTCTGCAACAGTCCTTCTGACCCTCAGTCTGAAAACTCTGCTCTCTGCAACTTTCCTTGTGCACCCCAGTCTCCAAACTCTGCACTCTGAAACAGTCCTTCTCTACCCCATTCTCCAACCTCTGCTCCCTGTAACAGTCCTCGTGTAGTGCAGTCTCCAAAACCTGCTCTCTGTAATGGTCCTTCTGCACCCCAGTCTCAAACCTCTGCTCTCTGTAACAGTCCTTCTTAACCTCAGTCTCCAAACTCTGCTCTCTGCCACAGTCCTTCTGCACCAATGTCTCAAATATCTACTCCCTGCAACATTCCTTCTGAACCTCAGTCTCTAACCTCTACTCTCTGTAACAGTCCTTGTGCACCTCAGTCTCCAACATTTCCTCTTTGTATAATTTTTCTGCAACCCAGTCTCCAAACTCTGCCCTCTGTAGCAGTCCTTCTGAACCCCTTCTCCAAACTATGTTCTCTGCAACAGTCCTTTTGCACCCCAGTCTTAATACTCTCCTCTCTACAACGATCCTTCTGCACCCCAGTCTTCATCCTCTGCTCTTTGCAAAAGTCCTTCTTCACCCCAGTCTCCAAAGTCTGCTCTTTGTAACAGTCCTCCTGTAGTGCAGTCTCCAAAATCTGCTCTCTGTAACGGTCCTTCTGCACCCCAGTCTCCAACCTCTGCTCTCTGTAACAGTCCTTCTGCACCTCAGTCTCCAAATTCTGCTTTCTGCAACAGTCCTTCTGCACCTCAGTCTGAAAACTCTGTTCTCTGCAACGACCCTTCTGCACACGAGTCTCCAACCTCAGCTCTCTGTAACAGTCCTTCTGCACCTCAGTCTCCAAACTCTGCTCTCTGCAGCAGTCCTTCTGCACCTCAGTCTGAAAACTCTGTTCTCTGCAACGAACCTTCTGCACCCCAGTCTCCAACCTCTGCTCTCTGCAACTGTCCTATTGTACCTCAGTCTCCAAACTCTGCTCTCCGTAAGATCCCTCTGCAACCCTGTCTCCAAACCCTGCTTTCTGTAACAGTTTTTCTGCACCCCAGTCTCCAACCTCTGCTCTCTGTAACAATCTTTCTGTACCAAATCTCCAACCTCTGCCTATTTAACAGTCCTACTGTAACGCAGTCTCCAAACTCTGCTCTCTGCAACAGTCCTTCTGCAACCCAATCTCCAACCTGTGCTCTCCGCAGCAGTCCTTCTACACCCCAGTGTCCAGTCTCTGATCTCTGCAACAGTCCCTTTGCAACCCAGTCTCCAAACTCTGCTCTCTGTAACAATCTTTCTGACCTCAGTCTTCAACCTCTGCTCACAGCAACGGTCCTTCTACACCACAGTCTCCAAATACTACTCTCTGTAAATGTACTTCTGAACCCCTTCTCCAAACTCTGCTCTCCGAAATAGTCCTACTGCACCGCAGTCTCCAACCTCTGTTCTTTATAACGATCCTTCTGCACCCCAGTCTCCAAACTCTGCTCTTTGCAACAGTATTTCATCACCCCAGTCTCCTAGATGTCCTCTCTGCAAAAGACTTTCTGCACCTCAGTCTTAAAACTCTGTTCTGTACAACGATAATTCTGCACCCCAGTTTCCCACTTCTGCTCTTTCCAACGATCCTTCTGCACCCCAGTCTCCAAACTCTGCTCTTTGCAACAGTATTTCAGCACCCCAGTCTCCTAGATGTCCTCTCTGCAAAAGACTTTCTGCACCTCAGTCTGAAAACTCTGTTCTCTACAACGATAATTCTGCACCCCAGTCTCCCACTTCTGCTCTTTCCAACGATCCTTCTGCACTCCAGTCTCCAAACTCTGCTCTTTGCAACAGTATTTCAGCACCCCAGTCTCCTAGATGTCCTCTCTGCAAAAGACTTTCTGCACCTCATTCTGAAAACTCTGTTCTCTACAATGATAATTCTGCACCCCAGTCTCCCACTGCTGCTCTTTCCAACGATCCTTCTGCACCTCAGTCTCAAAACTCGGCTCTCGGTAACAGTCCTTCTTCACCCCAGTCTCAAACCTCTGCTGTCTGCAACTATCTTTCTGCACACCAGTTTCTAACGTCTGCTCTATCCAACAGTCCTTCTGCACCCCAGTCTCCAAACTCTGCTCTCTGCAACGATCCCTCTGCACCCCAGTATCCAACATCTACTCTATGCAAAAGTCTTTCTGCACCCCTATCTCCAACCTCTGCTCTCTGCAACAGTTCTTCTGCACCTCAGTCTGAAAACGCTGTTCTCTGCAACGGTCCTTCTGCACCCCAGTCTCCAAACTCTGCTCTCTGTAATAGTCCTTTTGCACCTCAGTCTCGAACCTCTGCTCTCTGTAAGATCCTTCTGTAAACCTGTCTCCAAACTCTGCTCTATGTAACAGTCCTTCTGCACCCAGGTCTCCAACCTCTGCTCTCTGCAACAGTCCTTCTAATCTCCAGTCTCCACTCTCTGCTTTCTGCAACAGTCCTTCTGCACCCCAGTCTCCAACTTCTGTTCTCTTTAACAATCCTCCTTCACCTCAGTTACCAAACTCTGATTTCTGCAATGGTCCTTCTGCACCACATTCTTCAACCTCTGCTCTCTGTAACAATCCCTCTGCACCCCAGTCTCAAAACTCTGCTCTCTACAACAATCGTTTTGAACCCCAGTTTCAAACCTCTGTTCTTTGTAAAAGTAGTTCTGATCCCCAGTCTACAAATTCTGCCTCCTGTAACAGTCTTTCTGCACCTCAGTCTGACAACTCTGCTCTCTGCAACGATTCTTGTGCACCCCAGTATTCAAACTCTGCTTTCTGTAACAGTCTTTCGGCACCTCAGTCTCCAACCTCTGCTCTCTGCAACAGTCCTTCTGCAACTCAGTCTGAAAATTCTGTGCACTGAAACGATCCTTTTGCACCCCAGTCTCAAAACTCTGCTCTCTGCAACAGTCCTTCTGCACCCAAGTCTCAAAACTCTGCTTTCTGTATCAGTCCTTCTGCACCACAGTCTCCAAACTCTGCTCTCTGTAACAGGCCTTCTGCACCTCACTCTGCAATCTCTGCTCTCTGCAACAGTTCTTCTCCACCCCAGTCTCCAACATCTGCTCTTCGTAACAGTCTTTCTGTACTGCAGTCTCCAACCACTGCTCTCTGCGATGGTCCCTCTGCACCCGAGTCTCCAACCTTGATCTCAAAAAAAGTTCTTCTGTACCACAGTCTTAAACCTATGTTCTCTGTAAGGGTTCTTCTCCAACCCAGTTTCTTACCTCTGTAACGGTCCTTCTGCACCTGAGTCTCCAAACTCTGCGTTATGTATCAGTAATTTTGCACCACATTCTCCAACCTCTGCTCTCTGTAACAGTCCTTCTGTACCTCAGACTCCAAGGTCTGTTCTCTGCAACAGTCCTACTGCGCCCCAATCTCCAACCTCTGCACTCTGCAACAGTCTTTATGCACCTCAGTGTCCAAACTCTACTCTCTGTAAGATCCTTCTGAAACCCAGTCTCCAAACTCTGTTTTCTGCAATGGTCCTTCTGCACCCAAGTCTTCAAATTCTGATCAGTAAAATAGTTATTCTGCACCCCAGTCTAAAACCTCTGCTCTCTGTAACAGTCGTTCTGTATTGCAGTCTCCAAACTCTGTTCTCTGTAAGGGTCCTTCTGCACCGCATTCTCCAACCTATATATTCTGTATCAGTCCTTTTGCACCACATTCTCGAAATTCTGCTGTCTTTATCAGGCTTCCTGCATATCAGTCTGCAACTTCTGCTAACTACAATAGTCCAAATGCACCCCAGTTTCTATTTTCTGCTCTCTGTAACATTCCTTCTGCACCTCAGTCTCAAAAATCTGCTGTCTGAAAAGTCCTTCTCCAACCCAGTCTCCAAACTTTGCTCTCTGCAACAGTACTTCTACACCCCAGTCTTAAACCTCTGCTTTCTGTATCAGTCGTTCTGCACCACAGTCTCCAAACTTTGCTCTCTGTAACAGTCCTTCTGCACCTCACACTGCAACTTCTGCTCTCTGCAACAATCCCTCTGCACCCCAGTCTTCAACCTCTGCTCTCTGTAACAGTCCTTCTGTACTGCATTCTCCAACCTCTGCTCTCTGTAAGAGTCCTTCTACACCCGAGACTCCAAACTCTGTGTTATGTGTCAGTCATTCTGCACACCATTCTCCAAACTCTGCTCTCTGTAAAAGTCCTTCTGCACCTCAGAATCCAACCTCTGTTCTTTTCTAAAGTACTTCTGCGCCCCAATCTCCAACCTCTTCACCCTGAAACAGTCCTTCTGTACCTCAGTGTCCAAACTCTGCTCTCTGTAGGATCTTTCTGAAACCCAGTCTCCAACATCTGCTCTCTGCAACAGTCCTTCTCTACTTCAGTCTCCAAACTTTGCTCTCTGCAACAATCCTTCTGCATCCCAGTCTCCAACCTCTGCTTTCTGTATCATTCCTTCTGCATCCCAGTCTCCAACCTCTGCTCTCTTAAAAGTCCTTCTTCACCTCAGTCTCCAAACTCTGCTTTCTGTAACCGTCCTTCTGCACCCCAGTCTCCAACCTCTGCTCTCTGCAACGATCTTTCTGCACCCTAGTCTCATACCTCTGCTCGCTGCAACAGTCTTTCTGAACCCCAGTCTCCAACATCTGCTCTCTGCAACAGTTCTTCTGTACCTCAGTCTGAAAAATCACCTCTCTGCAATAATCCTTCCGCACCCCAGCCTCCAACCTCTGCTCTCTTTAACAGTCCTTCTGTACCTCAGTCTCCAATCTCTGCTCTATGCAACAGTCATTCTGCACCCATGTCTCCAACATCTGCTCTCTGAAACAGTCCTTTTACACCCCAGTCTCCAAACTCTGCTCTCTGGAACAGTCCTTCTACACCCCAGTCTCCATACTCTGCTCGCTCCAACGATCCTTCAGCACGCCTGTCTACAACCTCTGGTCTCTACATCAGTTCTTTTGCACCCCAGTCTCCAACCTCTGCTCTCTGTATCCGTCCGTCTCTACCGCAGTCTCCAACTACTGTTCTCCGTAAGGGTCCTTATGCACCCCAGTATCCAACCTGTGCTTCCTGTATCTGTGGTTTTGCACCACAGTCTGAAAACTCTTCCCTCTGTAACAGTCTTTCTGCAAGTCAGTCTGCAACCTCTGCTCTCTGCAACAGTCCTTTTGCACCCCAGTCTCCAAACTCTGCTCTCTATAACAGTCCTTCTGTACTGCATTCTCCAACATCTGCTCTCTGTAAGGGTACTTCTACACCCGAGTCTCCAACCTCTGTTTTCTGTATCAGTCCTTCTGCACCCAAGTCTCCAACCTGTGGTCTGTGTAACTGTCCCTCTGCACCTTAGTCTCCGACCTTTGCTCTCTGCTACAGTTTTTCTAGACCCCAGTCTCCAACCTCTGCTCTCTCTAACAATCCTTCTGCACCTCCGTCTACAACCTCTGCTCTCTGCAATGGTCCTTCTGCACCTGAGTCTTCAACCTCTACTCTCTGATACTTTGCTTCTACGCCTCAGTCTCAAACCTCGGCTCTATGTAAGGTCCTTCTGCAACCCAGTCTCCACACTCTGCTCTCTTTAAAAGACCTTCTGCACCCCAGTTTCCAAACTCTGCTTTCTTTATCAGTCCTTCTGCACCCCAGTTTCCAACCTCTGCTCTCTGCAACGATCCCTCTTCACCCCAGTCTCGAACCTCTGCTTGCTGCAACAGTCCTTGTGCACCCTAATCTCCAACATCTGCTCTCTACAACAGTTCTTCTGTACCACAGTCTGAAAATTCTGCTCTCTGCAATAATCCTTCTGCACCCGAGTTTCAAACCTCTGCTCTCTATAACAGTTCTTCTGTACCTCAGTCTCCAACTTCTTCTCTGTATTAGTTCTGCAACCCTGTCTCCCACATCTGCTCTCTGTAACAGTCCTTCTTAACCTCAGGCTTCAACCTCTGCTCTGTGTAACAGTCCTTCTGCACCCCAGTGTCCAACCTCTGCTTTTTGCAACGATCCTTCTGCATCCCAGTCTCCATATCTGCTCTGTGCAACAGTCCTTCTGCACCCAAGTCTCCAACATCTGATCTCTGCAACAGTCCTTCTGCACCTTAGTCCGGAAACTCTGCTGTCTCCAACGATCCTTCTGCACCCCAGTCTCCAAACTCTGCTGTCTGTATCAGTCCTTCTGCACCCCAGTCGCAAGCCTCTGCTCTTTGTAAGAGTCCTTCTGCATCTCAGTCTCCTACATCTGCTCTCTACAACAGTCCTTCAGCACCCCAGATTCCAACTTCTGGTTTCTGCAACAGTCCTTCTGCACCCCAGTCTTCAAACTTTGCTCTCTGTGATAATCTTTCTGTGCCTCAGTCTCCAACATCTACTCTCTGTAACAATCCCTCTGCACCTCACTCTCCAACAACTGCTCTCTGTAAGTACCTTCTGCAACACAGACTCCAAACTCTGCCCTCTGTAACAGTCTTTCTGCACTCCTTCTCCCAACTCTCCTCTCCATAACAAGCCTTCTTCACCCAAGTCTCTAAAGTCTGTTCCCTATAACAATCCTTCTTAACCCCAGTCTCCAACATCTGCTCTCTGAAACAGTCCTGCTGCACCTCAGTCTACAATCTCTGCTCTCTGTAATATCCTTCTGCAACCTTGTCTAAAACCTCTGCTCTCTGTAACAGTCCTTCTGCACATCAGTCTCCAAACTCTGTTCTTTACAACACTTTTTCTGCACTCCAGTAGCCACCCTCTACTCTATGTAACAGTCCTTCTGTACCGCAGTCTTCAAACTCTTCTCTATGTAAGGGTCCTTCTGCACCCCAGTCTCCAACCTCTGCTTTCTATATCAGTCCTTCTGCACCCCAGTCTACAACCTTTACTCTCTGTAACAGTCCTTCTGCACCTCATATCCAAACTCTGCTATCTGCAACAATCCTTATGCGCCCCAGTCTACAACCTCTGCTTTCTGCAAAATTCCTTCTTCACCGCAGACTGCAACGTGTGCTGTGTGTAACAGTCCTTCTGCAGCCAAGTCTCCACCTCTGCTCTTTGCAATGATCTTTCTGTAACTCAGTCTTAAAATTCTGCTCTCTGCAACAGTCCTTCTGCACCCCAGTCTCCAAAATCTGTTCTGTGTAACAGTCCTTCTCCACCTCAGTCTTCAACCTCTGCTCTCTGCAAGAGTCCCTCTGCACCCAGTCTCCAAAATATGCTCTCTTCAACAGTCCTTCTGAACCCGAGTGTCCAAACTCTTCTCTCTGCAACGATCCTTCTGCACCCCAGTTTCCAACCTCGGCTCTCTGAAAGATCCTTCTCACCCCAGTTTCCAAACTCTGCTCTCTGTAATATTCCTTCTCCACGCCAGTCTCCAACCTCTGCTTTCTGAAACAGTCCTGCTACACCTCAGTCCCCAACGTCTGTGCTCTGCAACACTCTTTATGCTCCCCAGTCTCCAAGTTCTGCTCTCTGTAACAGTCCTTCTGTACCGCAGTCTCCAAACTCTGCTCTCTCTAAAGGTCCTTTTGTACGCCAGTCTCCAACCTCTACTTTCTTTGTCCGTCCATCTGAACCTCAGTCTCCAACCTCTGCTCTCAGCAAAAGTCCTTCTGCAACCGATTCTCAAACTTCTGCTCTCTGCAAAGTCCTTCTGAATAACAGTATTCAACATCTGCTCTCTGAAAAAGTCCTTTTGTACCCTAGTCTCCTACCTCTGCTCTATGCAACAGTCCTTCTGTACTGCAGTCTCCAACTTCTGCTCTCTGCAACGAACCTTGTGCACCCCAGTCTCTAACATCTGCTCTCTGCAACAGTCCTTCTGCACCTCAGTCTGAAAATTTTGCTTTCTTCAACAATCATAGTGCACCCCAGACTTCAACATCTGCTCTCTGTAACAGTCCTTATGCACCTCAGTCTCCAAACTCTGCTCTATGTAATATCCTTGTGCAACACAGTCTCCAAAATTTGCTCCCTGTAACAGTCCTTCTGCACCTCAGTCTCCAACTTCTGCTCTCTGTAACACTCGATCTACACCTCAGTCTTAAACCTCTTCTCTTTACATGATTCATCTGAACCCCAGTCTCCAAACACTGCTCTCTGTAACAGTCCTCCTGCACCTCAGTCTCCAAACTCTGCTCTCTGTAAGATCCTTCTGCCACCCAGTCTCCTAACTTTGCTTTCTATAACAGTCCTTCTGCACCCCAGTCTTAAACCTCTGCTCTATTTAACAGGCCTTCTGCACCCCAGTCTCCAAACTCTGCTCTCTGTAAGAGGCCTTCTGCACCCCAGTCTCGAAACTTTTCTCTCTGCAACAATCATTGTACACCTCAGTCTCCAACATCTGCTCTCTGTAAGATCCTTCTGCAACCCAGTCTCCAACTCTGCCCTTTCTAACAGTCCTTTTGCACCCCTTCTCTCAACTCTCCTCTCCGTAACAGGTTTTCTGCACCCCAGGCTTCAAAGTCTGTTCTCTGTAACGAGATTTCTGCACCCCAGTCTCGAAACACTGCTCTCTGCAACAGTCCTTCTGTGCCCCAGTCTCCAACCTGTGGTCTATGAAACAGTGCTTCTGCACCTCAGTCTTAAAATGCTGTTCTCTGCTATGATCTTTTTGCACCTCAGTCTTCAACCTCTACTCTCTGTAACAGTCCTTCTGCACCTGGGTCCCCAACATCTGCTCTCTGTTAGATCCTTTTTCAACCCAGTCTTCAAACTCTGTGATCTGTAAGAGTCTTTCTGGAGCCCTTCTCCACACTCTGCTCTCTGTAACAAGCCTTCTGCACCCCAGTCTCAAATCTCTCCTCTCTGTAACAGTCTTTTTGCACCTCAGTCTCCAACCTCTCCTCTCTAAAACGATCCTTCTGCACCCCAGTCTCCAACGTCTCATCTCCTCAACAGACCTTCTGCACCTCAGTCCCCAAATTTTGCTCTTGGCAACAGTCCTTCTTCACCCAAGTTTCCAGCCTCTGCTCTCTGCAACAGTCCTTCTACACTCCAGTCTTCAACCTCTGCTCTGTGTAACAGTCCTTCTGCACCCTAGTCTCCAACCTCTGCTCTCTGTAACAATCCGTCTGCACCCCAATATCCAACCTCTGCTCTCTGTAACAGTCCTTCTGCACCGTATTCTCAAACCTCTGCTCTCTGTTACAGTCTTTCTATACCACAGTCTCCAACCTCTTCTCTCTTTAACGGTCCCTCTGTACCCCAATTTCCAACCTCTGCTTTCTCTAAAAGTCTTTCTGCACCTGTCACCAAACTCTGCTCTCTCTAACAGTCCTGCTGCAATTCAGTCTCCAACCTCTTTTCTCTGTTACATTCATTCTCCACCTCAGTCTGAAACCTCTGCTCTCTGCACGATTATTTAGCACCCCAGTCTCTAATCACTCCTCTCTGTAACATTCGTTCTGCACCACAGTCACCAACCAATGCTCTCTTTAAGATACTTCTTCAACCCAGCCTCAAAACTCTGCTCTCTATTACAGTCTTTCTGCATGCCAGTCTGCAACTTCTGTTTTCTGTATTGGTCGTTCTGCACCCCAGTCTCACACCTATGCTTTCTGTATCATAATTCTTCACCCTAGTTTCCAAAGTCTGCTCTGTGTAACAATCCTTTTGCATCTCAGTCTCCAACCTCTGCTCTCTGAAACCGTCCTTCTGCACCCCAGTCTCCAACCTCTTCTTTCTGCAACATTCTTTCTACACCCCAGTCTACAACCTGTGCTCTCTGTAACAGTCCTACTGCACCACAGTCTCCCACTTCTTCTCTCTATAACGATCCTTCTGCAGCCCAGTCTCCACCTCTGCTCTCTTCAACGATTCTTCTGCAACTTAGTCTCCAACTTCTGCTCTCTTCAACGATCCTACTGAACCCCGGACTCCACCTTTGCTTTCTGTAACTGTATTTCTGGACCTCAGTCTCCAACCTCTGCTCTCTGCAACCGTCCTTCTGCACCCCTGTTCACAACCTCTGCTCTCTGCAACGATCCTTATGCACCCCAGTCTTCAACATCTGCTCTCTGCAAGAGTCCTTCTTATTCTCAGTCTCCAAAGTCTCCTCTCGTTAACACTCCTTCTGCACCCCAGTCTCAAACCTCTGTTCTCTGTAAGGTCTTTCTGCACCCCAGTTTTCAAACTCTGCTCTCTGTAACATTCTTCTCCAACCCAGTCTACCACCTCTGCTTTCCTCAACGGTCCTGCTGCAACCCAGTCTACAACATCTTTTCCCTGAAACAGTCCTTCTACTTTCCAGTCTCAAACCTCTGTTCTCCGTAACAATCCTTGTGTACCGCAGTCTCCAACCTCTGCTCTCTCTAACGGTCCTTCTGCACCCCAGTCTCAAACCGCTGCTTTCTCTATAAGTCCTTCTGAACCACGGATTCCAACCTCTGCTTTCTTAAACAGTCCTTCTGCATCTTTGTCTCAAATCTCTGAACTCTGCAACCTTACTTCTGCACCCCATTCTCTAACCTCTGCTCTCTGCAACAGTCCTTCTGTACCTCAGTCTGAAAATTCTACTCTCTGCAACAATCCCTTTGCACCAAAGTCTCTAACCTCTGCTCTCTGTAAAAGTCCTTCTGAACCCCAGTCTACAACCTCTGCTCTCTGTAAGAGGCCTTGTGCACCCCAGTCTCCAAACTCTACTCTCTGAAACGATCCTTCTGCACCCCAGTCTCCTACCTCTTCTCTCTAAATCAGTCCTTCTGCACTCAAGTCTCCTACCTCTGCTCTCTGTAAGATCCTTTGCACACCAGTCTCCAACCCCTGCTCGCAGAAAAAGTCCTTCTGGAACCTATCTCCAAACTCTGCTCTCTGAAACGGTCCTTCTGCACTCAAGTCTCCAAACTCTGTTTTCTGCAACAGTCCTTCTACACCCCATTCTCCAAATTCTGCTTTCTGTAACATTCCTTCTGTACCAGAGTCTCCAACCTCTGCTCTATGTAACAGTCCTTCTGCCTCCCAGTCTCCAACATCTGCTTTCTTTGTCAGTCCTTCTGCAACCCAGTATCCAAAATCTGCTCTCTGTAACAGTCCTTCTGCACCTCAGTCTCCAACCTCTGCTTTCAGCAACAGTCCTTCTAAACCACAGTCTCCAAACTCTGCTCTCTGCAACATTCCTTCTGCACCCCAGTATAAAAACATTGCTCTGTGTAAAAGTCGGTCTGCACCTGAGTCTCCAAACTCTGATCTCTGTAACGATACTTTTGCACCTCAGTCTCGAACCTCCACTCTCTGTAACAGTCCTTCTGCACCTCAGTCTCCAAACTCTTTACTCTGTAAGATCCCTCTGAAACCCAGTCTCCAAAGTCTCCTCTCTGTAACAGTCCTTCTGCAACCCAGTGTGAAACCTCTGCTTTCTGCAACAGTCCTTCTGCAAACAAATCTCCAACCTCTGCTCTCCGAAAAATTCCTTTTGCACCCAAGTCTCAAACCTGTGCTCTCTGTAAAAGTCCTTCTGCATCCCAGTCTCCAAACTGTGCTCTCTGTAACTGTCCTTCTGCACCCCGGTCTTTAACCTCTGCTCTCTGTAGCGATCCTTCTGCACCTCAGTCTCCAACCTCGGCTCTCTGCAAGGATCCTTCTGCACCTCAGTCTCAGTATTTAATATCGGCTCTCGGAAATGATCCTTCAGCACCTCAGTCTCCAAACGCTGCTCTCTGTAACAGGCCTTCTGAACCCCATTCTCCAACAAATGCACTCTGGATCAGTCCTTTTGCACACCACTATCCTACCTCTGGTCTCTATAACAATCCTTCTGCACCTGAGTCACCAAACTCTGCTCTTTGAAAAGGTTCGTCTGCACCCCAGTCTTCAAACTCTGTTCTCTGCATCAGTCCTTTTTTACCCCAGTATCCAACCTCTGCCCTCTGTAACAGTCCTTTTGTAATGCAGTCTCAAAGCTCTGCTCTCTGTAACGGTCCTTCTGCACCCCAGTCTCTAACGTCAGCTTTCTGTATCAGTTCTTCTGCACCCCAATCTCCAACCTGCGCTCTCCGCAACAGTCCTTCTACACCCCAGTGTCTAGTCTCTTACCTCTGCAACAGTCCCTCTGCAACCCAGTCTCCAACCTCTTCTCTTTGTAACAATCTTTTTGCACCTCAGTCTTCAAACTCTGCTCTCTGCAACGGTCCTTCTGCACCTCAGTCTCCAAAAACTACTCCCTGTAAATGTACTTGTGAACCCCTTCTCCAAACTCTGCTCTCTGTAATAGGCCTCCTGCACCCCAGTCTTCAACCTCTGTTCTCTATAACAATCCTTCTGAACCCCAGTCTCAAAATTTTGCTCTCTAAAACGATCCTTATGCACTGCAGTCTCAAATCTCTGCTCTTTGCAACAGTCCTTATGCACCCCAGTCTCCAACATGTGCTCTCTGCTAAAGTCCTTCTGCACCTCAGTGTGAAAACTCTATTCTCTACAACGATCCTTCTGCACCCCAGTCTCCAACCTCTGCTCTTTGAAACAGTCCTGATGCACATCGGTCTACAACTCAGCTCTCTGTAAGATCCTTGTGCAAACTTGTCTAAAAACTCTGCTCCCTGTAGGAGTTCTACTGCACCCCAGTCCCCAACCTCTGCTCACTGCAACGATCCTTCTGCACCTCAGTCTCGAAACTCTACTCTCTGTTACAGTCCTTCTGCACCCCAGTCTCAAACCTCTGCTGTCTCCAATGATCTTTCTGTACACCAGTTTCCAACATCTGCTCTCTGCACCCCAGTCTAAAAAACTCTGCTCTCTTCAACAATCCTTTTGCACCCCAATTTCCAACATCTGCTCTCTGCGAAAGTCCTTCTGCACCCCAGTCTCCGACATCTGCTCCCTGCAACAGTCTTTGTTCACCTCAGTCTTACAACTCTGCTCTCTGCAACGATCCTGTTGCACCCCAGTCTCCAACCTCTGTTCTCTAAAATAGTTATTCTGCACTCCAGTATCCAACCTCTACTCTCTGTAACAGTCCTTCCATACTGCAGTCTCCAATCTTTGTTCTTTGCAAGGGTACTTATGCACCCCAGTATCTAACCTCTGCTTTCTGTATTCGTCGTTT
Source organism: Ictidomys tridecemlineatus (assembly GCF_052094955.1). Classification (NCBI taxonomy): domain Eukaryota; kingdom Metazoa; phylum Chordata; class Mammalia; order Rodentia; family Sciuridae; genus Ictidomys; species Ictidomys tridecemlineatus. The sequence continues at coordinate 16,695 of NW_027524238.1, read as the reverse complement.
TTCACCGCAGTCTCCAAACTCTGCCCGCTGTAACAGTCCTTCCGAAACTCAGTCTGCAAACTCTGCTCTCTGCAACAGTACTTCTAAACTCCAGTCTTTATCCTCTGCTCTCTCCAACAGTCCTTTTGAACCACAGACTCCAACATCTTCTCTCTAAAACATTTCTTCTCCACCCCAGTCTAAAAACCTCTGCTCTCTGTAAAAGTCCTTCTGTATTGCAGTCTCCGAAATCTGCTCTCTGTATGATCCTTCTGCAACCTAGTCTGTAAACTCTGCCTTCTGTAACAGACCTTCTGCACACCTTCTCCAACCTCTGTTTTCTGTAACAGTCCTCGTGTAGTGCAGTCTCCAAACTCTGCTCTCTTTAACGGTCCTTCTGCACCCCAGTCTCCAACCTCTGCTATCTGTATCAGTACTTCTGCACCCCAGTTTCCAACCTCTGCTCTTGCTAACAGTGCTTCTTCACCTCAGTCTCCAAACTCTGCTCTCTGCCACAGTCCTCCTGCACCAACGTCTCAAACCTCTACTCCCTGCAACACTCCTTCTGCACCTCAGTCTCTAAACTCTGCTCTCTGTAACAGTCCTTCTTTACCGCAGTCTCAAAACTCTGCTCTCTGTAATAGTCTTTCTGAAGCGCAGTCTCCAACGTAAGCTTTCTCTATCAGTTCCTCTTCACCCCAGTCTCCAACCCATGCTCTCAGTAACAGTCATTCTGCATCCCAGTCTCCAACTTCTGCTCTCTGCAACATTTCTTCTACACCCCAGTCTCAATCTGTGCTCTCTGTAACTGTCCTTCTGCACCCCAGTCTCCACCCACTGATCTAAGTAACAATCCTTCTGGACCTCAGTCTCCAACCTCTGCTCTCTACGACAGTCCTTCTGCTCTTAAGTCTCCAACCTCTACTCTGTGTAAAAGTCCTTCTGCACCTCGGTCTCAAACATTTGCTCTTTGTAAGATTCTTCTGAACCCAGTCTCCAAACTCTGCCCTCTGTAAAAGTCCTTCTGCACCCCTTCTCCAAACTCTGTTCTGTGTAACAGTCCTTATGGACGCCAGTCTCAATACTCTGCTCTCTACAACGATCATTCTGCACCCCAGTCTCCATGCTCTGCTCTCTAAAAAAGTCCTTCTCCACTCCAGTCTCCAAACTCTGCTCTTTTTAACAGTCCTCAGCTATAACAGTCTCCAAAATCTGCTCTCTGTAACGGTCCTTGTGCACCCCAGTCTCCAACCTCTGCTCTCTGTAACAGTCCTTCTGCACCCCAGTCTCCAACATCTGTTCTCTGAAATGATTGTTCTTCTCCCCAGGTTCAAACCTCTGCTCTCTGCAATGATTTCTGCACCACGGTTTCGAACCTCTGCTCTTTGTAACAGTCCTTCTGTACCTCAGTATCCAAACTCTGCTCTCTGCAACAGTCCTTCTGCACCCAAGTCTCCAACCTCTGCTCCAGGTAACAGTTCTACTGCACCCCAATCTCCAAACTCTGCTCTCTGTAACACTCCTTCTTCTCCCAAGTCTCCACACTCTGATCTCTGTAACAATCTTTCTGGACCCCAGTTTCCAACCTTTGTTCTCTGAAACAGTCCTTTTGAAACTCAGTCTCCAAAATGCTCTCAGTAAGATCCTTCTGAAACCCTGTCTCGAAACTGTGCTATCTGTAACAGTGCTTCTGCACCCCAGCCCCAAACGCTGCTCTCTGTAACAGGCCTTCTGCAACACAGTCTCCAACCACTTCTCTCTGCAATGATCTTTCTTCACCTAAGTCTCCAAACTCTTCTCTCTGCAAAGTTTCTTCTGCACCCCAGTCTCCAACCTCTATTCTTTGCATCAGTCCTTCTGCACCCAAGTCTCCAACCTCTGTTCTCTGTAACAGTCCTTCTGTACTGCAGTCTCCAGCCTCTGCTCTCTGTAACGGTCCTTGTGCACACCAGTCTCTAATGCCTGCTTTTCGTATCAGTTCTTCTGCACCCCAGCCTCCAACCTGTGCTCTCTGTAACTGTCCTTCTGCACCCCAGTCTTCAACCTCTGCTCTCTGTAGCGATCCTTCTGCACCTCAGTCTCCAACCTCGGCTCTCTGCAAAAATCCTTCTGCACCTCAGTCTCAAACCTCTGTTCTCTGTAATGATCCTTCTACAAACCAGTCTCCAAGCTCTGCTCTCTGTAACAGTCCTTCTGAATATCACTGTCAAAACTCTGCTCTCTGTAACAATCCTTCTGCACCTCAGTCTCCAACCTCTGCTCTCTGTAATAGACCTTCTTCACCTCAGTCTCCAACCTCTGCTCTGTGTAACGATCTTTCTGCACCACAGTCTCCAAACTCTGCTCTCTGTAACAGACCTTCGAACCCCAGTCTTTAAATTCTCCTCTCTTTAACAGTTCTTCTGAACACCAATCTACAAACTCTGCTCTCTGTAACACTCCTTCTGCACACCAGTCTCCATCCTCTGCTCTTTGTAAGAATCCTTCTGCACCCCAGTCTCCAAACGCTCCTCACTATAACAGTCCTTCTGCACTTCAGTCTTTAATATCTGCTCTCTGAAATGATCCTTCAGCACCTCAGTCTCCAACCGCTGCTCTCTTTAACAGGCCTTCTTAACCCCATTCTCCAACTAATGCTCTCTGGATTAGTCCTTTTGCACACCACTATCCTACCTCTGCTCTCTATAACAATCCATCTGCACCTGAGTCTCCAAACTCTGCTCTCTGAAAAGGTTCGTCTGCACCCCAGTCTCTAAACTCTGTTCTCTGCATCAGTCCTTCTGCACCTCATTATCCAACTTCTGTTCTTTGTAACAGTCCTTCTGTACTGCAGTCTCCAATCTTTGTTCTTTGTAAGGGTACTTATGCACCCCAGTATCCAACCTCTGCTTTCTGTATTCGTCGTTTTTCACCACAGTCTCCAAACTCTGCTCTCTGCCACAGTCCTCCTGCACCAACGTCTCAAACCTCTACTCCCTGCAACAATCCTTCTGCACCTCAGTCTCTAAACTCTGCTCTCTGTAACAGTCCTTCTTTACCGCAGTCTCAAAACTCTGCTCTCTGTAATAGTCTTTCTGAAGCCCAGTCTCCAATGTAAGCTTTCTCTATCAGTTCCTCTGCACCCCAGTCTCCAACCCATGCTCTCAGTAACAGTTTTTCTTCATCCCAGTCTCCAACTTCTGCTCTCTGCAACATTTCTTCTACACCCCAGTCTCAATCTGTGCTCTCTGTAACTGTCCTTCTGCACCCCAGTCTCCACTCACTGATCTAAGTAACAATCCTTCTGGACCTCAGTCTCCAACCTCTGCTCTCTATGACAGTCCTTCTGCTCTTAAGTCTCCAACCTCTACTCTGTGTAAAAGTCCTTCTGCACCTCGGTCTCAAACATTTGCTCTTTGTAAGATTCTTCTGAACCCAGTCTCCAAACTCTGCCCTCTGTAAAAGTCCTTCTGCACCCCTTCTCCAAACTCTGTTCTGTGTAACAGTCCTTATGGACGCCAGTCTCAATACTCTGCTCTCTACAATGATCATTCTGCACACCAGTCTCCATGCTCTGCTCTCTAAAAAAGTCCTTCTCCACTCCAGTCTCCAAACTCTGCTCTTTGTAACAGTCCTCCTGTATAACAGTCTCCAAAATCTGCTCTCTGTAACGGTCCTTGTGCACCCCAGTCTCCAACCTCTGCTCTCTGTAACAGTCCTTCTGCACCCCAGTCTCCAACATTTGTTCTCTGAAACGATTGTTCTTCTCCCCAGGTTCCAACCTCTGCTCTCTGCAGTGGTTTCTGCACCACGGTTCCGAACCTCTGCTCTTTGTAAAAGTCCTTCTGCACCTCAGTCTACAAACTCAGCTCTCTGCAATAGTCCTTCTGCACCCAAGTCTCCAACCTTTGCTCTAGGTAACAGTTCTACTGCACCCCAATCTCCAAACTCTGCTCTCCATAACACTCCTTCTTCTCCCCAGTCTCCACACTCTGATCTCTGTAACAATCTTTCTGGACCCCAGTTTCCAAACTTTTCTCTCTGAAACAGTCCTTCTGAAACTCAGTCTCCAAAATGCTCTCAGTAAGATCCTTCTGAACCCTGTCTCGAAACTCTTCTATCTGTAACAGTGCTTCTGCACCCCAGTCTCCAAACTCTGCTCTCTGTAACAGGCCTTCTGCAACCCAGTCTCCAACCTCTTCTCTCTGCAATGATCCTTCTTCACCTAAGTCTCCAACCTCTTCTCTTTGCAAAGTTTTTTCTGCACCCCAGTCTCCAACCTCTGTTCTCTGCATCAGTCCTTCTGCACCTAAGTCTCCAACCTCTGCTCTCTGTAACAGTCCTTCTGTACTGCAGTCTCCAGCCTCTGCTCTATGTAACGGTCCTCTTGCACCCCAGTCTCCAATGTCTGCTTTTTGTATCAGTTCTTCTGCACTCCAGTCTCCAACCTGTGCTCTCTGTAACTGTCCTTCTGCACCCCAGTCTTCAACCTCTGCTCTCTGTAGCGATCCTTCTGCACCTCAGTCTCCAACCTCGGCTCTCTGCAAAAATCCTTCTGCACCTCAGTCTCAAACCTCTGTTCTCTGCAATGATCCTTCTACAAACTAGTCTCCAAGCTCTGCTCTCTGTAACAATCCTTCTGAACATCAGTGTCAAAACTCTGCTCTCTGTAACAATCCTTCTGCATCTCAGGCTCCAACCTCTGCTCTCTGTAATAGACCTTCTTCACCTCAGTCTCCCACCTCTGCTCTGTGTAACGATCTTTCTGCACCACAGTCTCCAAACTCTGCTCTCTGTAACAGACCTTCTGCACCCCAGTCTCCAACCTCTGCTCTCTTTAAAAAATTCTTCTGGACACCAATCTCCAAACTATGCTCTCTGTAACACTCCTTCTTCTCCCCAGTCTTCACACTCTGATCTCTGTAACAATCTTTCTGGACCCCAGTTTCCAACCTTTGCTCTCTGAAACAGTCCTTCTGAAACTCAGTCTCCAAAATGCTCTCAGTAAGATCCTTCTAAAACCCTGTATCGAAACTGTGCTATCTGTAACAGTGCTTCTGCACCCCAGTCCCCAAACTCTGCTCTCTGTAACAGGCCTTCTGCAACCCAGTCTCCAACCTCTTCTCTCTGCAACGATCCTTCTTCACCTAAGTCTCCAACCTCTTCTCTCTGCAAAGTTTCGTCTGCACCCCAGTCTCCAACCTCTATTCTCTGCATCAGTCCTTCTGCACCCAAGTCTCCAACCTCTGATCTCTGTAACAGTCCTTCTGTACTACAGTCTCCAGTCTCTGCTCTCTGTAAAGGTCCTTTTGCACCCCAGTCTCCAATGTCTGCTTTTCGTATCAGTTCTTCTGCACCCCAGTCTCCAACCTCTGCTCTCTGTAGTGATCCTTCTGCACCTCAGTCTCCAACCTCGGCTCTCTGCAAGGATCCTTCTGCACCTCAGACTGAAACCTCTGTTCTCTGCAATGATCCTTTTACAAAGCAGTCTCCAAGTTCTGCTCTCTGTAACAGTCTTTCTGAACATCAGTGTCAAAACTCTGCTCTCTGTAACAATCCTTCTGCATCTCAGTCTCCAACGTCTGCTCTCTTTAATAGTCTTTCTGCACCTCAGTCTCCAAATTCTGCTCTCTGTAAGATCCATCTGAACCCCAGTCTCCAACGTCTGCTCTCTGCAACAGTCCTGCTGCACCACATTCTCTAACCTCTGCTCCCTTTACCAGTTCTTCAGCACCCCAGTCTCCAAACTCTGCTCTCTGTAACAGTCTTTCTGCACCTCAGTCTTCAACCTCTGCTCTCTGTAACAGTCTTTCTGCACCTCAGTCTCCAACCTCTGCTCTCTGCAATAGTCCTTCTGTACTGCAGTCTCCAAACTCTGCTCTCTCTAAAATTCCTTCTGCACCACAGTCTCCAACCTCTGCTCTCTGTATCAGTACTTCTGCACCCCAGTCTGCAACCTCTGCTCTCTGTAGCATTCCCTCTGCACTTAGGTCTCTAAACTCTGCTTTCTTTGACAGTTCTTCTGCACCCCAGTCTCCAACCACTTCTCTCTTCAACAGTTCTTCTGCACTCCAGTATCCAATATCTGCACTCTGAAATACTCCTTCTCAACCCCAGTCTCCACCCTCTGCTCTCTGTAACAGGGCTCCTGTACTGCGGTCTTTAAAGTCTGCTCTCTGTAATTTTCCTTCTTCACCACAGTCTCCAACCTTTTCTTTCTCTATCAGTCCTTCTGCACCCCAGTCTCCAACCAGTGATCTCTGTAACAGTCCCTCTGCATCTCAGTCTCCAAACTCTACTCTCTACAACATTTCTTCTGCACCCAAGTCTCCAAACTCTGCTCCCTCCAACAGTCCTTCTACACCACAGTCTCCAACCTCTGCTTTCTACAACAGTCCTTCTCCACCCCAGTCTCCAAAATCTGCTCTCTGTAACAATCCGTTTGCACCTCAGTCTCCAACCTCTGCTCTGTGTAAGATCTTTTTGCTACCCAGTCTGCAAACTCTTCCCTCTGTAACAATCCTTCTGCACCCTTTCTCCAAACCTTTCTCTCTGTAACAGGCATTCTGCACCACAGTCTCCAACCTCTGTTTTCTGTAACATTCCTTCTGCACCCCAGTCTCTAACCTCTGCTCTCTACATTGATCCTTCTTCACCCCAGTCTTTAACGTCTGCTCTCTACAACAGTCCTTCTGCACCCAAGTCTCTAACAACTGCTCTGTGTAAGATCCTTAAGCACCCCAGTATTCAACCTCGGCTCTCTGTAACAGTCCTTATGCACCCCATGCTCAAACCTCTTCTCTCTGTAACAGTTTTTCTATACAGCAGTCTCCAAACTCTGGTCTCTGTAACGGTCTTTCTACACCCCAATTTCCAACCTCTGCTTTCTGTAACCTCAATCTCAAAACTCTGCTCTCTGTAGCAGGCCTTCCGCACTCCAGTCTTAAAAATCTGCTCTCTCCAACGATTTATCTGCACCTCAGTCTCCAACCTCTGATCTCTGCAACAGTCCTTCTGCACCTCAGTCTCCAAATTCTTCTCTCTGTAAGATCCATCTGAACCCCAGTCTCCAGCGTCTACTCTCTGCAACAGTCCTGCTGCACCACAGTCTCCAACCTCTGCTGTCTTTACCAGTTCTTCAGCACCCCAGTCTCCAAACTCTGCTCTCTATAACAGTTTTTGCACCTCAGTCTCCAACCTCTGCTCTCTGCAATAGTCCTTCTGCACTCCAGTCTCCAACCTCTGCTCTCTGCAACAGTCCTTCTGCACCCCATTCTCAAAACTCTGCTCTCTGCTACGATCCTTCTGGACCCCAGTCTTTAACCTCTCCTCTCTGTAACAGTTCTCCTGCACCACAGTCTCCAAACTCTGCTCTCTATAACAGTCCTTCTGCACCCCAGTCTCCAGCCTCTCTTCTCTGGAAAAGGCCTTGTGCACGCCAGTCTCCAAACTCTTCTCTCTGTAGCAGGCCTTCTGAACCCCAGTCTCCAAAATCTGCTCTCTGCAACGATCCTTCTGCACCCAAGTCTCCAACATCTGCTCTCTACAATGATCCTACTGCACCCCAGTCTTCTATATCTGATCTCTGCAACAGTCCTTCTGCACCTCAGTCTCCAAATTCTGCTCTCTGTAAGATCCTTCAGCACCCCAGTATCCAACCTCTGCTCTCTGTAACAGTCTTTCTGCTTCCGAGTCTTCAACCTCTGCTCTCTGCAACAGTCCTTCTGCACGCCAGTCTCCAACCTCTGCTTTCCACCACAGTCCTTCTGCACTCTAGTTACCAACATCTGCTCTCTGCAATGACCCTTCTGCACCCCAGTCTCCAAACTCTGCTCTCTGTAACAGTCCTTCTGCACCCCAGTCTCCAAACTTTGCTCTCTGCAATGATCCTACTGCACCCCAGTCTCTAACCATTGATCTCTACAAGAGTCCTTCTGCACCTCAGTCTCCAAATTTTGCTCTCTGTAAGATCCTTCTGCACACCTGTCTCCAAACTCTGCTACTTTCAACGATCTTTCTGCACACCAGTCTCCAACATCTACTCTATGTAACAGAACTTCTGCACCTCAGTCTCCAATATCTGCTCTCTGTAACAGTCTTTCTGTACCACAGTCTCCAAACTCTGGTCTCTGTAATATCCTTCTGCACTCCAGATTCTAAACTCTGTTCTCTGTAACATTCTTTCTCTTCCCCAGTCTTTATCCTCTGCTTTGTGCAAGTGTCCTGCGGTACCCCAGTCTTCAACCTCTGTCCTCTGCAACAGTCCTTCTGCTCCCAGTCTCCAACATCTGCTCTCTGTAACAGTCCTTCTGTACCGCAGTCTCTGACCACTGCTCTCCTTAACGGGCATTCTGCACCCCAGTCTCCAAATACAGCTTTCTGTATCAGTCCTTCTGAACCTAAGTCTTAAACCTCTGCTCTCTGTATCTATCTTTCTGCACCTCAGTCTTTAACCTGTGCTATCTGTAAAATTCCTTCTGCACCCCAGTCTCCAACCTCTGCTCTCTGCAACAAACCTTCTGCACCACAGTCTCCAAATTCTGCTCTCTTTAAGATCCTTCTGCACCCCTGTATCCAACCTCTGCTCTCTGTAACAGTCCTTCCGCATCCAAGTCTCCAACCTCTGCTTTCTGTAGCAGGAATTCCAAACCTCAGTCTCTAAACTCTGCTCTCTGCAACAGTCCTTCTGCACCATATTCTCCAACCTCTGCTCTCTACAACAGTCCTTCTGCACCCTAGTTACAAACATCTGCTCTCTGCAACAACCCTTCTACACCCCAGTCTTCTACCTCTGCTCTCTGTAACAGTCCTTCTGCTCCTCAGTCTCCCAACTCTGCTCTCTGTAAGATCCTCCTGCAACCCAGTCTTTAAACTCTGCACTCTGTAACAGTCCTTCTGCACAACAGTCTACAACCTCTGCTCTCTGTAAAATGCCTTCTGCACCCCAGTCTTCAACCTCTTCAATTTGCATCGATTCTTCTCCACCGCAGTCTCCAAAATCTGCTCTCTACAACAGTCTTTTTACACCCCAGTCTCCAAACTCTGCTCTCTTTAAGACCCATCTGGACCCCAGTCTTCAACCTCTGCTCTCTGTAACAGTCCTTCTGCACCCCAGTCTGAATATCTGATCTCTGTAACAGTCTTTCTGCACCTAAGTCTCCAACCTCTGCTCTATTTAATAGTCCTTCTGCACCCCAGCCTCTAAAATCTTCTCTCTGCAACTGTTTTTCTGAACCCCAGTCTCCAAAATATGTTCTCTGCAGCAGTCCTTCTGAACTTCAGTCTGCAAACTCTGCTCTCTGTACCAGTCTTTCTGCACCCCAGTCTCCAACCTCTGATCCCTGCAAAAATCCTTCTGCACCTCTGTCTCCAAGTTCTGCTCTCTGAAAGAGTCTTTCTGCACCCCACTCTCGAACATCTGCTCTCTGCAACAGTCCTTCTGCACCTAAGTCTGCAAACACTGCTCTCTGTAACAATCATTCTTAAACCAAGTCTCCAAACTCTGCTCTCTGTAACAGTATTTCTGCACCTCAGTCTCAAAACTCTGCTCTCTGTAGCAGACCTTTTGCACCCCTGTCTCCAAAATCTGCTCTCTGCAATGATCCTTATTCTCCCCAAGCTCCAACCTCTGCTCTTTGCAATGGGCCTTCTGCACCCCAGTCTCCAACCATTTCTCTCTGCAAGGATCCTTCTGGACCTCACTTTCAAACCTCTACTATATGTAACAGTTATTCTGCACCCTAGTCTCCAACCTATGCTCTCTGTAAGATTCTTCTGCACCTCAGGCTCCAACCTGTGCTCTCGGTAAAAGTCCATATGCACCCCAGTATTCAACCTCTGCTCTCTGTAACAATCTTAGGCACCTAAATCTCCAACTTCAGCTCTGTGCATTGGTAATTCTGCACCCCAGTCTCCAAACTCTATTCTCTGCAACAGTCCTTCTGCACCACAGTCTCCAAAGTCTGCTTTCTGTATCACTTCTTCGGTACCCCAGTCTCCAACCTTTGCTCTCTGTAACAGTCCTTCTGCGCCTCAGTCTACAACCTCTCCTCTCTGTAACAGTCCTTCTGCAACCTAGTCTCCAACCTCTACTCTCTGCAACATTTTTTCTGCACCCCAGTCTCCAACCTGTGCTCTCTGTAACTGTCCTTCTGCACCCCAGTCTCCAACATCTGCTCTTGGTAAGTATCGTTCTCCACCATAGTCTCTAACCTCTGCTCTCCTCATCGATCATTCCGCACCTCAGTCTCCAACCTCTGTTCTCTGCAACGATCCTTCTGCACCCCAGTCTTCAAGCACTGGTCTCTGTAACAGTCATTATTCAGCTCAGTCTCCCACCTATGCTCTCTGTAAGATACTTCTGCACACCAGTCTAAAACATCTGCTCTCTGCAATGATCTTTAGAACCCCAGTCTCCAACCTCTGCTCCCTGTAACAGTACTTCTGTACAGCAGTATTCAAACTCTGCTCTCTGTAACTGTTTTTCTACACACCAGTCTCCAATCTCTACTTTCTGTATTAGTCTTTCTGCACCCCAGTTCTAAACTCTGCACTCTGTAACAGTTCTTCTGCACCTCAGTCTCCAAACTCTGCACACTGCACCAGTCCTCTGCACGCCAGTATCCAACCTCTGCTCTCGGTAACAGTTCTTTTGAACCCCAATCTCCAAACTCTGCTCTCTGTAACACTCCTTCTGCACTCCAGTCTCCACCATCTAATCTCTGTAACAATCCGTCTGGACATCAGTCTCCAACCTCTGCTCTCTACAACGTTTCTTCTGCTCCTCAGTCTCCAAACTCTACTCTTTGTAAAAGTCCTTCTGCACCTCAGTCTCCAAACTCTGCTCTCTGTAAGATCTTTCTGCAACCAATTCTCCAAACTCTTCTCTCTGTATCAGTCCTTCTGCACCCCAATCTCCAAACTCTGCTATCTGTAACAGGCCATTTTCACCCCAGTCTTATAAATCTGCTCTCTTTAAGAGGCCTTCTGCACCCAAGTCTCCAACCTTTGCTCTCTGCAATGATCATTCTGCACCGCAAGATCCAACATCTGCTGTCTGCAACAGTCTTTCTGCACCTCAGTCTGAAAACGCTGCTCTCGGCAAAAATCCTTCTGCACCCCAGTCTTAAACCTCTGCTCTTGTAACACTTCTTCTGCACCTCTGTCTCCAAAATACTCTCTGTAAGATCCTTCTGCAACCCAGTCTCGAAACTGTTCTATCTGTAAAAGTCCTTCTGCACTCCAGTCCCCAACCTCTGCTCTCTGGAACAGTCTTTCTGCACCCCAGTCTCCAAACTGTACTCTCTGTAAGATTTTTCTGCACCACAGTCTCCAACCTCTTCTCTCTTCTGCACCCAGGTCTTTAAACTCTGCTCTCTGCAATATATTTTTCTGGACCCCAGTCCCTAATCTGTGCTCTCTGTAACAGTCTTTCTGCACCCCAGATTCCCACATCTGCTCTCTGCAACGATCCTTCTTCTACCCAGTCTCTAAACTCTGCTCTCTGTAAAAGTCCTTTTGTATCGCAGTCTCCAACCTCTTCTCTTTGTAAAGTTCCATCTGCTCCCCAATTGCCAACCTATTCTTTCTGTAACACTCCATCTACACCCCAGTCTCCAAACTCTTCTCTCTGCAATGATCCTTCTGCACCTCAGTCTCCTAACTCTGCTCTCTGTAAAAGTCCCTGTGCACCTCAGTCTCCATTTTTTGCTCTCTGTAATGGTCCTTCTGCACCCCAGTATCCAAACTCTGGTCTCTGTAACGATCCTTCTGCACCCCAATTTCCAAACTCTGCTTCCTGTAACAATCCTTCTACACTCCAGTCTCCAAACTCTCCTCTCTGTACCAATCCTTCTGCACCTCAGACTCCAACCTCTGCTCTCTTTAACAGTCCTTCTGCACCTCAGTCTCCAAACTCTGCTCTATGCAACAGTCCTTCTGAACCTCAGTCTCCAAACTTCGCTCTCTGTAATGGTCCTTCTGTACCCCAGTATCCAACTTCTGCCCTCTGTATCAATCCTTCTGAACGTCAGTCTCCAACGTCTGCTCTCTGTAACAGTCTTTCTGCACCCTAGTCTCCATCATCTGCTCTCTAAAACGGTCCTTCTGCACCAAAGTCTCCAAACTCTGCTCTCTCTGGTCCTTCTGTACCACAGTCTCCAAACTCTTCTCTCTATAACGGTCCTCCTGCACCAAAATTGCCAACCTCTGCTTTCTGTAACAGTCCTTCTGAACCTCAGATTATAACCTCTGCTCTCTGTAACAGTCCTTCTAAGCCTCAGTCTGAAACCTCTGCTGTCTGCAACAATCTTCTGCACCCAAGTCTCCAAATTGTGCTCCCTGCAACAGGTCTTCTGCACCCCAGTCTCCAAACTCTTCTCTCTGCAACGATCCTTTTGCACCTCAGTCTCCAACTTCTGCTCTCTGCAACAGTCCTTCTAAACCGCAGTCTAAAACCTCTGCTCTCTGCAATGATCCTTCTGCATTCCAGTCTCCAACAACTGCTCTCTGCAGCAGTCCTTCTGCACTCCAGTCTCCAAACTTTTCTCTCTGCGACAGTACTTCTGCACCCCAGTCTCCAACATCTGCTCTCTGCAACATTTCTTCTGCACCAAAGTCTCTAAACTGTGCTCTCTGTAACTGTCCTGCTGCACCCCAGTCTCCAACTTCTGCTCTCTGTAGCGATCCTTCTGCACCTCATTCACCAACCTCTGCTCTCTTCAACGATCCTTCTGCACCCCAGTCTATATTCTCTGCTCACTGCAAGAATCCTTTTGCACCCCAGTCTCCAACCTCTCCTCTCTGTAAAAATCCTTCTGCACCAAAGTCTCCAAGTTCTTCAATCTATAACAGTCCTTCTGCACCCCAGTCTCAAAACTCTGCGCTCAGAATAGATCTTTCTACACCTCAGTCTCCAACCTCTGCTCTCTTTAATAGTCCTTCTGCACCCAGTCTCCAACATCTGCTCTCTGCAACGATCCTTTTTCTCCCCAGGCTCCAAAGTATGCTCTCTGCAATGGTCCTTCTACATCCCAGTTTCCAAAATCTGCTCTCTGTAACAGTCCTTCTGCACCTCAGTCTCCAAACTCTGCTCTCTTAAACAGTCTTTCTGCACCCCTGTCTCCAACCTCTGCTCTCAGTAACAGTTCTTCTGCACCCCAATCTCCAAACTCTGCTCACTGTAACACTCCTTCTGCACCTCAGTCTCCACCCTCAACTCTCTGTAAAAGGCCTTCTGCACCTCAGTCTCCAACCTCTACTCTCTGTAAGATCCTTCTGACACCCATTCTCCAAACGCTGCTCTCTGTAACAGTCTTCTGCAACCCAGTCTCCAAACTCTGCTCTCTGTAACAGGCCTTCTGCACCCCAGTCTTCAAACTCTGCTCTCTGTAACAGTGCTTCTGCACGTAAGGATCCAACATCTGCTCTCTGAAACAGTCCTTCTGCACCTCAGTCTGAAAACTCGGCTATCTGCAAAAATCTTGCTGCACCCGAGTTTCCAAACTTTGCTCTCTCTAAGAGTCCTTCTGAACCTCAGTCTACAAAACGCTCTCTGTAAGATCCTTATGAAACCCAGTCTCGAAATTATGCTATCTTTAACAGTCCTTCTGCATCCTAGTCTCCAACTTCTGCTCTCTGTAACAGGCGTTCTGCAGCCCAGTCTCCAATCTCTGCTCTCTGTATCAGGCCTTCTGCAACCCAGTCTCCAACCTCTGCTCTCTACCACGGTTCTTCTGCACCCCAGTTTCCAACCTCTACTCTCTGCAACAGTCCTTCTGCATCCCAGTCTCCAACCTCTGCTCTCTGCTAAAGTACTTCTGTACCCCAGTCTCCTACATCTACTCTCTGTATCAGTCATTTTACACCTCAGTCTCCAAACTCTGCTCTCTGCAGCAGTCCTTTTATGCCCCAGTAACCAAGATCTGCTCTGTGTAACGATCCTTCTGCACCTTAGTTTCCAAACTCTGCTCTCTGCAACGATCCTTCTGCACCTCTGTCTCCAAACTCTGATTTCTGCATCAGTCCTTCTGCACCACAGTCTCCAAACCCTGCTCTCTGCAAAAGTCCTTATGCACCCAAATCTCCAAACTCTGCTGTATGCAACAGTCCTTCTGCACCCCAGTCTACTAAATCTGCTCGCTGTAACAGTCCTTTTGTATCGCAGTCTCAAACCTCTTCTCTTTGTAACGGTCTATCTGCTCCCCAATTGCCAACCTCTGCTTTCTGTAACAGTCCTTCTGCACCCCAGTCTCCAAACTCTTCTCTCTGCTACAATGTTTCTACACCTCAATCTCCAAACTCTGCTCTCTGCAACAGTCCTTCTGCACCTCAGTCTCCAAACTTTGCTCTCTGTGAAATACTTCTGCACCCCAGTCTCTAACGTCTGCTCTCTGCAACAATCCTTCGGCACCCCAGTCTCCTACGTCTACTCTCTGCAATGGTCCCTCTGCACCCCAGTCTCCAACCTTGTTCTCTACAACAGTTCTTCTGTACCGCAGTCTTCAACCTCTGTTCTCTGTAAGGTTCCTTCTGCACACCATTCTCCAACCTCTGCTTTCTGTATCAGTCCTTCTGCACCACAGTCTCCAAACTCTGCTCTCTGTAACAGTCCTTCTGCACCTCACTCTGCAACCTCTGCTCTCTGTAACCGTCCTTCTGTACTTAAGTCTCTAACCTCTGTTCTCTGTAACGGTTTTCTGCACCCCAGTCTCCAAACTCTGCTTTCTGTATCAGTCCTTCTGCACCACGGTCTCTAAACTCTGCTTTCTTTAACAGTCCCTCTGCACCCCAGTCTCTAAAATCTGCTCTCTGGAAGAGTCCTTCTGCACCCCACTCTCCAAACTCTGCTCTCTGCAACATTTCTTCTTCACCCCAAGTTTAAAACTGTGCTCTTTGTAACTGTCCTTCTGCACCCCAATCTCCAACCTCTGCTCTGTGTAACAGTTCTTCTGTACTGCAGTCTCCAACCTCTGCTCTCTGTAACTGTCCTCTTGCACCCCAGATTCTAACCTCTGTTTTCTGTATCAGGCCTTCTACACTCAAGTCTCCAACTTCTGCTCTCTGTAACAGTCCTTAAGAACCTCAGTCTTCAAATTCTGCTCTCTGCAACAGTCCTTCTGCATCCCAATCTACAACCTCTGCTCTCTGCAACAGTCCTACTACACCCAAGTCTCCAACCTCTGCTCTTCAACAGTCTTTCTGTACCTCTGTCTCCAAACTCTGCTCTCTGCATTGGTCTTTCTGCACCTCAGTCTCCAACCTCTACTCTCGGTAACAGTCTTTCTGCACCTCAGACTCAAACCTCTACTGTCTGTAAGATTCTTCTGCAACCCAATCCCCAAACTCTGCTCTCTGTTACAGTCCTACTGCACCCTTCTACAAATTCTGCAATCTGTAACAGGCGTTCTGCACCCCAGTCTACAATCTCTGCTCTCTGGAACGATCATTCTGCACCCACGTCTCCAACCTCTTCACTCTGCAACAGTCTTTCTGCACCCCAGTCTCGAAAATCAGCTGTCTGCAATAGTCTTTCTGCAACTCAGTTTGAATACTGTGCTCTCTGCAACGATCCTTCTGCACCCAAGTCTCCAAACTCTGTTCTATGTAACACTCCTTCTGCACCCCAGACTCCAACCTCTGCTCTTTGTAAAGGTCTTTCTGCGCCCCAGTCTCTACACTCTGCTTTCTGTATCATTTCTTCTGCACCACAGTTTTCAATTTCTGCTCTCTGCAACAGTCCTTCTGCACCTCAGTCTCCAACCTCTGCTCTCTTCAACAGTCCTTCTGCACCACAGTCTCAGACCTCTGATCTTTGCAACAGTCATTCTACACCTAAGTCTCCAACCTCTACTCTCTGCAGTGATCCTTCTTCACCCCAGTCTCCAACGTCTGCTCTCTTCATCAGTCCTTCTGCACCACAGTCTCCAACCTCTGTTCTCTAAAAGATTCTTCTGCAACCCAGTTTCCAAACTATACTCTCTGTGACTTTCCTTCTGCACCCCATTCTCCAACCTGTACTTTCTGTAACAGTCCTAATGTTTTGCTTTCTCCAAACTTTGCTCTCTGAAACTGTCCTTCTACACCTCAGGCTCCAACCTCTGCTCTCTTAAAATGTCCTTCTGAACCCCAGTCTCCGAACTCTGCTCTCTGCAACATTTCTTCTTCACCCCAGTCTCAAAACTGTGCTCTCTGTAACTGTCCTTCTGCACCCCACTCTCCAACGTCTGCTCTGTGTAACAGTCCTTCTGTACTGCAGTCTCCAACCTCTGCTCACTGTAACTGTCCTCTTGAACCCCAGACACCAACCTCTGCTTTCTGTATAAGTCCTTCTGCACTCAAGTCTCCAAACTCGGATCACTGTAACAGCATTTATGAACTTCAGTCTTGAAATTCTGCTCTTTGCAATAGTCCTTTGGCATCCCAATCTACAACCTCTGTCCTCTGTAACAGTCCTTCTACACCCAAGTCTCCAACCTCTGCTCCTCAACAGTCCTTCTGCATCTCAGTCTCCAAACTCTGCTCTGTGCATTGGTCCTTGTGCACCCCAGTCTCCAAACTTTTCTCTCTTTAACAGACCTTCTGCATCCAAATCTCCAACATCTACTCTGTGCAACGGTCTTAATGCACCCCTTCTCTAAACTCTGCTCTCTGTAACAGGATTTCTGCACCCCAGTCTCCAACATCTGCTCTGTGCAACGGTCCTTCTGCACCCCTTCTCCAAGCTCTGCAATCTGTAAC
>NW_027524237.1:0-34439 GCF_052094955.1 Ictidomys tridecemlineatus | reverse complement strand
GAAAGGGTTTGCCAAGCTTCCAAAAAACTACGAGTTGCCTGAAATCTCAGCAAACACTTTTTCACCCAATCTTGATGATACTTTCAGGGAATGATCAGTACACCAATCCCACTTGGCTCACCAAATTTCGTTCTTCTAGGTTAAACCGTTTGTTTGCAGTAACCGTTTTCATTTTGAGGTTTCACTCTGTTTTCTCCTGTACGGATACATGGATTTGGAACACTAAATCAAACACGGTTTGTGCTAGCTCTTTGAAACTTGACCCAATAAAGCAGTTTCAAGTTCTATCTCTATGGTTTGTTTGCTGTTGATGTAGCCCTAAGCAGAGACTGGCGAGAATCACTTTCATGGAAAGTGGTTGCCAAGCTTCCAAAAAAACTACGAGTTTCCTGAAATCTCAGCAAACACTTTTTAACCCAATCTTGATGATACTTTCAGGGAATGATCAGTACACCAATCCCACTTGGCTCACCAAATTTCGTTCTTCTAGGTTAAACCGTTTCGTTTGCAGTAACCGTTTTCATTTTGAGGTTTCACTCTGTTTTCTCCTATACAGATACATGTATTTGGAACTCTAAATCAAACACGGTTTGTGCTAGCTCTTTGAAACTTGACCCAATAAAGCAGTTTCAAGTTCTATCTCTATGGTTTGTTAGCGGTTGATGTAGCCCTAAGCAGAGACTGGCGAGAATCACTTTCATGGAAAGGGGTTGCGAAGCTTCCAAAAAACTACGAGTTGCCTGAAATCTCAGCAAAAAATTTTCACCCAATCATGATGATACTTTCAGGGAATGATCAGTACACCAATCCCACTTGGCTCACCAAATTTCGTTTTCCTAGGTTAAACCGTTCGTTTGCAGTAACCGTTTTCATTTTGAGGTTTCACTCTTTTTTCTCCTATACGGATACATGTATTTGGAACTATAAATCAAACACGGTTTGTGCTAGTTCTTTTAAACTTGACCCAATAAAGCAGTTTCAAGTTCTATCTCTATAGTTTGTTTGCTGTTGATGTAGCCCTAAGCAGATACTGGCGAGAATCACTTTCATGAAAAGGGGTTGCCAAGCTTCCAAAAAACTACGAGTTGCCTGAAATCTCAGCAAAAAATTTTCACCCAATCTTGATGATACTTTCAGGGAATGATCAGTACACCAATCCCACTTGATTCACCAAATTTCGTCCTTCTAGGTTAAACCGTTCGATTGCAGTAACCGTTTTCATTTTGAGGTTTCACTCTGTTTTCTCCTATACGGATACATGGATTTGGAACTCTAAATCAAACAGGGTTTGTGCTAGCTCTTTGAAACTTGACCTAATAAAGCAGTTTCAAGTTCTATCTCTATGGTTTGTTTGCTGTTGATGGAGCCCTAAGCAGAGACTGGCGAGAATAACTTTCATGGAAAGGGGTTGCCAAGCTTCCAAAAAACTACGAGTTTCCTGAAATCTCAGCAAACACTTTTTCACCCAATCTTGATGATACTTTCAGGGAATGATCAGTACACCAATCCCACTTGGCTCAGCAAATTTCGTTCTTCTAGGTTAAACCGTTCGTTTGCAGTAACCGTTTTCATTTTGAGGTTTCACTCTCTATTGTCCTATACGGATACATGTATTTGGAACTCTAAATCAAACACGGTTTGTTGTAGCTCTTTGAAACTTGACCCAATAAAGCTGTTTCATGTTCTATCTCTATGGTTTGTTTGCTGTTGATGTAGCCCTAAGCAGAGACTGGCGAGAATCACTTTCATGGAAAGGGGTTTGCCAAGCTTCCAAAAAACTACGAGTTGCCTGAAATCTCAGCAAACACTTTTTCACGCAATCTAGATGATACTTTCAGGGAATGATCAGTACACCAATCCCACTTGGCTCACCAAATTTCGTTCTTCTAGGTTAAACCGTTCGTTTGCAGAAACCGTTTTCATTTTGAGATTTCACTCTGTTTTCTCCTATACGGATACATGTATTTGGAACTCTCAATCAAACACGGTTTGTGCTAGCTCTTTGAAAACTTGACCCAATAAAGCAGTTTCAAGTTCTATCTCTATGGTTTGTTTGCTGTTGATGTAGCCCAAAGCAGAGACTGGCGAGAATCACTTTCATGGAAAGGGGTTGCCAAGCTTCCAAAAAACTACGAGTTCCCTGAAATCTCAGCAAACACTTTTCACCCAATCTTGATGATACTGTCAGGGAATGATCAGTACACCAATCTCACTTGGCTCAACCAAATTTCGTTCTTCTAGGTTAAACCATTCGTTTGCAGTAACCATTTTCATTTTGAGGTTTCACTCTGTTTTCTCTCCTATACGGATACATGTATTTATAACTCTAAATCAAACACGGTTTGTGCTAGTTCTTTGAAACTTGACCCAATGAAGCAGTTTTAAGTTTTATCTCTATGGTTTGTTTGCTGTTGCTGTAGCCCTAAGCAGAGACTGGCGAGAATCACTTTCATGGAAAGGGGTTGCCAAGCTTCCAAAAAACTACGAGTTGTCTGAAATCTCAGCAAACACTTTTTCACCCAATCTTGATGATACTTTCAGGGAATGATCAGTACACCAATCCCACTTGGCTCACCACATTTCGTTCTTCTAGGTTAAACTGTTCGTTTGCAGTAACCGTTTTCATTTTGAGGTTTCACTCTGTTTTCTCCTATACGGATACATGTATTTGGAACTCTAAATCAAACACGGTTTGTGCTAGCTCTTTGAAACTTGACCCAATAAAGCAGTTTCAAGTTCTATCTCTATGGTTTGTTTGCTGTTGATGTTGCCCTAAGCAGAGACTGGCGAGAATCACTTTCATGGAAAGGGGTTGCCAAGCTTCCAAAAAACTACGAGTTGCCTAAAATCTCATCAAACACTTTTTCACCCAATCTTGATGATACTTTCAGGGAATGATCAGTACACGAATCCCAATTGGCTCACCAAATTTCGTTCTTCTAGGTTAAACCGTTCTTTTACACTAACCGTTTTCATTTTGAGGTTTCACTCTGTTTTCTCCTATACGGATACATGGATTTGGAACTCTAAATCAAACACGGTTTGTGCTAGCTCTTTGAAACTTGACCCAATAAAGCAGTTTCATGTTCTATCTCTATGGTGTCTTTGCTGTTCATGTAGCCCTAAGCAGAGACTGGCGAGAATCACTTTCATGGAAAGGGGTTGCCAAGCTTCCAAAAAACTACGAGTTGCCTGAAATCTCAGCAAACACTTTTTCACCCAATCTTGATGATACTTTCAGGGAATGATCAGTGCACCAATCCCTCTAGGCTCACCAAATTTCGTTCTTCTAGGTTAAACGGTCCGTTTGCAGTAACCGTTTTCATTTTGAGGTTTCACTCTGTTTTCTCCTATACGGATACATGGATTTGGAACTCTAAATCAAACACGGTTTGTGCTAGCTCTTTGAAACTTGACCCAATAAAGCAGTTTCATGTTCTATCTCTATGGTTTGTTTGCTGTTGATGTAGCCCTAAGCAGAGACTGGCGAGAATCACTTTCATGGAAAGGGTTTGCCAAGCTTCCAAAAAACTACGAGTTGCCTGAAATCTCAGCAAACACTTTTTCACGCAATCTAGATGATACTTTCAGGGAATGATCAGTACACCAATCCCACTTGGCTCACCAAATTTCGTTCTTCTAGGTTAAACCGTTCGTTTGCAGAAACCGTTTTCATTTTGAGGTTTCACTCTGTTTTCTCCTATACGGATACATGTATTTGGAACTCTCAATCAAACACGGTTTGTGCTAGCTCTTTGAAACTTGACCCAATAAAGCAGTTTCAAGTTCTATCTCTATGGTTTGTTTGCTGTTGATGTAGCCCAAAGCAGAGACTGGCGAGAATCACTTTCATGGAAAGGGTTTGCCAAGCTTCCAAAAAACTACGAGTTCCCTGAAATCTCAGCAAACACTTTTTCACCCAATCTTGATGATACTTTCAGGGAATTATCAGTACACCAATCCCACTTGGCTCACCAAATTTCGTTCTTCTAGGTTAAACCGTTCGTTTGCAGTAACCGTTTTCATTTTGAGGTTTCACTCTGTTTTCTCCTATACGGATACATGTATTTGGAACTCTCAATCAAACACGGTTTGTGCTAGCTCTTTGAAACTTGACCCAATAAAGCAGTTTCAAGTTCTATCTCTATGGTTTGTTTGCTGTTGATGTAGCCCAAAGCAGAGACTGGCGAGAATCACTTTCATGGAAAGGGGTTGCCAAGCTTCCAAAAAACTACGAGTTCCCTGAAATCTCAGCAAACACTTTTCACCCAATCTTGATGATACTGTCAGGGAATGATCAGTACACCAATCTCACTTGGCTCACCAAATTTCGTTCTTCTAGGTTAAACCATTCGTTTGCAGTAACCATTTTCATTTTGAGGTTTCACTCTGTTTTCTCCTATACGGATACATGTATTTATAACTCTAAATCAAACACGGTTTGTGCTAGTTCTTTGAAACTTGACCCAATGAAGCAGTTTTAAGTTTTATCTCTATGGTTTGTTTGCTGTTGCTGTAGCCCTAAGCAGAGACTGGCGAGAATCACTTTCATGGAAAGGGGTTGCCAAGCTTCCAAAAAACTACGAGTTGTCTGAAATCTCAGCAAACACTTTTTCACCCAATCTTGATGATACTTTCAGGGAATGATCAGTACACCAATCCCACTTGGCTCACCACATTTCGTTCTTCTAGGTTAAACTGTTCGTTTGCAGTAACCGTTTTCATTTTGAGGTTTCACTCTGTTTTCTCCTATACGGATACATGTATTTGGAACTCTAAATCAAACACGGTTTGTGCTAGCTCTTTGAAACTTGACCCAATAAAGCAGTTTCAAGTTCTATCTCTATGGTTTGTTTGCTGTTGATGTTGCCCTAAGCAGAGACTGGCGAGAATCACTTTCATGGAAAGGGGTTGCCAAGCTTCCAAAAAACTACGAGTTGCCTAAAATCTCATCAAAACACTTTTTCACCCAATCTTGATGATACTTTCAGGGAATGATCAGTACACGAATCCCAATTGGCTCACCAAATTTCGTTCTTCTAGGTTAAACCGTTCTTTTACACTAACCGTTTTCATTTTGAGGTTTCACTCTGTTTTCTCCTATACGGATACATGGATTTGGAACTCTAAATCAAACACGGTTTGTGCTAGCTCTTTGAAACTTGACCCAATAAAGCAGTTTCATGTTCTATCTCTATGGTTTCTTTGCTGTTCATGTAGCCCTAAGCAGAGACTGGCGAGAATCACTTTCATGGAAAGGGGTTGCCAAGCTTCCAAAAAACTACGAGTTGCCTGAAATCTCAGCAAACACTTTTTCACCCAATCTTGATGATACTTTCAGGGAATGATCAGTGCACCAATCCCTCTAGGCTCACCAAATTTCGTTCTTCTAGGTTAAACGGTCCGTTTGCAGTAACCGTTTTCATTTTGAGGTTTCACTCTGTTTTCTCCTATACGGATACATGGATTTGGAACTCTAAATCAAACACGGTTTGTGCTAGCTCTTTGAAACTTGACCCAATAAAGCAGTTTCATGTTCTATCTCTATGGTTTGTTTGCTGTTGATGTAGCCCTAAGCAGAGACTGGCGAGAATCACTTTCAGGGAAAGGGTTTGCCAAGCTTCCAAAAAACTACGAGTTGCCTGAAATCTCAGCAAACACTTTTTCACGCAATCTAGATGATACTTTCAGGGAATGATCAGTACACCAATCCCACTTGGCTCACCAAATTTCGTTCTTCTAGGTTAAAACCGTTCGTTTGCAGAAACCGTTTTCATTTTGAGGTTTCACTCTGTTTTCTCCTATACGGATACATGTATTTGGAACTCTCAATCAAACACGGTTTGTGCTAGCTCTTTGAAACTTGACCCAATAAAGCAGTTTCAAGTTCTATCTCTATGGTTTGTTTGCTGTTGATGTAGCCCAAAGCAGAGACTGGCGAGAATCACTTTCATGGAAAGGGTTTGCCAAGCTTCCAAAAAACTACGAGTTCCCTGAAATCTCAGCAAACACTTTTTCACCCAATCTTGATGATACTTTCAGGGAATTATCAGTACACCAATCCCACTTGGCTCACCAAATTTCGTTCTTCTAGGTTAAACCGTTCGTTTGCAGTAACCGTTTTCATTTTGAGGTTTCACTCTGTTTTCTCCTATACGGATACATGTATTTGGAACTCTAAATCAAACACGGTTTGTGCTAGCTCTTTGAAACTTGACCCAATGAAGGAGTTTCAAGTTCTATCTCTATGGTTTGTTTGCTGTTGATGTAGCCCTAAGCAGAGACTGGCGAGAATCACTTTCATGGAAAGTGGTTGCCAATCTTCCAAAAAACTACGAGTTGCCTGAAATCTCAGCAAACACTTTTTCACGCAATCTAGATGATACTTTCAGGGAATCATCAGTACACGAATCCCACTTGGCTCACCAAATTTCGTTTTTCTGGGTTAAACCGTTCGTTTGCAGTAACCGTTTTCATTTTGAGGTTTCACTCTGTTTTCTCCTATACAAATACATGGATTTGGAACCCTAAATCAAACACGGTTTGTGCTAGCTCTTTGAAACTTGACCCAATAAAGCAGTTTCATGTTCTATCTCTATGGTTTGTTTGCTGTTGATGTAGCCCTAAGCAGAGACTAGCGAGAATTACTTTCATGGAAAGCGTTTGCCAAGCTTCCAAAAAACTACGAGTTGCCTGAAATCTCAGCAAACACTTTTTCACCCAATCTTGATGATACTTTCAGGGAATGATCAGTACACCAATCCCACTTGGCTCACCAAATTTCGTTCTTCTAGGTTAAACCGTTTGTTTGCAGTAACCGTTTTCATTTTGAGGTTTCACTCTGTTTTCTCCAGTACGGATACATGGATTTGGAACACTAAATCAAACACGGTTTGTGCTAGCTCTTTGAAAACTTGACCCCAATAAAGCAGTTTCAAGTTCTATCTCTATGGTTTGTTTGCTGTTGATGTAGCCATAAGCAGAGACTGGCGAGAATCACTTTCATGGAAAGTGGTTGCTAAACTTCCAAAAAAGTACGAGTTTCCTGAAATCTCAGCAAACACTTTTTCACCCAATCTTGATGATACTTTCAGGGAATGATCAGTACACCAATCCCACTTGGCTCACCAAATTTCGTTCTTCTAGGTTAAACCGTTCGTTTGCAGTAACCGTTTTCATTTTGAGGTTTCACTCTGTTTTCTCCTATACAGATACATGTATTTGGAACTCTAAATCAAACACGGTTTGTGCTAGCTCTTTGAAACTTGACCCAATAAAGCAGTTTCAAGTTCTATCTCTATGGTTTGTTAGCGGTTGATGTAGCCCTAAGCAGAGACTGGCGAGAATCACTTTCATGGAAAGGGGTTGCGAAGCTTCCAAAAAACTACGAGTTGCCTGAAATCTCAGCAAAAAATTTTCACCCAATCATGATGATACTTTCAGGGAATGATCAGTACACCAATCCCACTTGGCTCACCAAATTTCGTTCTCCTAGATTAAACCGTTCGTTTGCAGTAACCGTTTTCATTTTGAGGTTTCACTCTGTTTTCTCCTATACGTATACATGGATTTGGAACTCTAAATCAAACAGGGTTTGTGCTAGCTCTTTGAAACTTGACCCAATAAAGCAGTTTCAAGTTCTATCTCTATGGTTTTTTTGCTGTTGATGTAGCCCTAAGCAGAGACTGGCAAGAATCACTTTTATGGAAAGGGGTTGCCAAGCTTCCAAAAAACTACGAGTTGCCTGAAATCTCAGCAAACACTTTTTCACCCAATCTTGATGAAACTTTCAGGGAATGATCAGAACACAAATCCCACTTGGCTCACCACATTTCGTTCTTCTAGGTTAAACCGTTCGTTTGCAGTAACCGTTTTCATTTTGAGGTTTCACTCTGTTTTCTCCTATACGGATACATGTGTTTGGAACTCTAAGTCAAACACGGTTTGTGCTAGTTCTTTGCAACTTGACCCAATAAAGCAGTTTCAAGTTCTATCTCGATGGTTTGTTTGCTGTTGATGTAGCCCTATGCAGAGACTGGCGAGAATCACTTTCATGGAAAGGGGTTGCCAAGCTTCCAAAAAACTACGAGTTGCCTGAAATCTCAGCAAACACTTTTTCACAATATCGTCCTGATACTTTCAGGGAATGATCAGTACACCAATCCCACTTGGCTCACCAAATTTCGTTCTTCAAGGTTTAAACGTTCATTTGCAGTAACCGTTTTCATTTTGAGGTTTCACTCTGTTTTCTCCTATACGGATACATGGATTTGGAACTCTAAATCAAACACGGTTTGTGCTAGCTTTTTGAAACTTGACCCAATAAAGCAGTTTCAAGTTCTATCTCTATGGTTTGTTTGCTGTTGAGGAGCCCTAAGCAGAGACTGGCGAGAATCACTTTATGGAAAGGGGTTGCCAAGCTTCCAAAAAACTACGAGTTGCCTGAAATCTCAGCAAACAGTTTTTCACCCAATCTTGATGATACTTTCAGGGAATGATCAGTACACCAATCCCACTTGGCTCACCAAATTTAGTTCTCCTAGGTTAAACCGTTCGTTTGCAGTAACCGTTTTCATTTTGAGGTTTCACTCTGTTTTCTCCTATATGGATACATATATTTGGAACTCTAAATCAAACACGATTTGTGCTAGCTCTTTGAAACTTGACCCAATAAAGCAGTTTCCAGTTCTAGCTCTATGGTTTGTTTGCTGTTGATGTAGCCCTAAGCAGAGACTGGCGAGAATCACTTTCATGAATAGTGGTTGCCAAGCTTCCAAAAAACTACGAGTTGCCTGAAATCTCAGCAAACACTTTTTCACCCAATCTTGATGATACTTTCAGGGAATGATCAGTACAACAATCCCACTTGGCTCACCAAATTTCGTTCTTCTAGGTTAAACCGTTCATTTGCAGTAACCGTTTTCATTTTGAGGTTTCAATCTGTTTTCTCCTATACGGATACATGTATTTGGAACTCTAACTCAAACACGGTTTGTGCTATCTCTTTGAAACTTGACCCAATAAAGCAGTTTCAAGTTCTATCTCTATGGTTTGTTTGCTGTTGATGGAGCCCTAAGCAGAGACTGGCGAGAATCACTTTCATGGAAAGGGGTTGCCAAGATTCCAAAAAACTACGAGTTGCCTGAAATCTCAGCAAACACTTTTTCACCCAATCTTGATGATACTTTCAGGGAATGATCAGTACACCAATCCCACTTGGCTCACCAAATTTCGTTCTTCTAGGTTAAACCGTTCGTTTGCAGTAACCGTTTTCATTTTGAGGTTTCACTCTGTTTTCTCCTGTACGGACACATGGATTTGGAACTGTAAATCAAACACGGTTTGTGCTAGCTCTTTGAAACTTGACCCAATAAAGCAGTTTCAAGTTCTATCTCTATGGTTTGTTTGCTGTTGATGTAGCCCTAAGCAAAGACTGGCGAGAATCATTTTCATGGAAAGGGGTTGCCAAGCTTCCAAAATACTACGAGTTGCCTGAAATCTCAGCAAACACTTTTTCACCCAATCGTCCTGATACTTTCAGGGAATGATCAGTACACCAATCCCACTTGGCTCACCAAATTTCGTTCTTCTAGGTTAAACCGTTCGTTTGCAGTAACCGTTTTCATTTTGAGGTTTCACTCTGTTTTCCCCTATACGGATACATGGATTTGGAAATCTAACACAAACACGGTTTGTGCTAGCTCTTTGAAACTTGACCCAATAAAGCAGTTTCAAGTTCTATCTCTATGGATTGTTTGCTGTTGATGTAGCCCTAAGAAGAGACTGGCGAAAATCACTTTCATGGAAAGGGGTTGCCAAGGTTCCAAAAAAATACGAGTTGCCTGAAATCTCAGCAAACACTTTTTCACCCAATCTTGATGATACTTTCCGGGAATGATCAGTACACCAATCCCACTTGGCTCACCAAATTTCGTTCTTTTAGGATAAACCGTTCGTTTGCAGTAACCGTTTTCATTTTGAGGTTTCACTCTGTTTTCTCCTATACGGATACATGTATTTGGAACTCTAAATCAAACACGGTTTGTGCTAGCTCTTTGAAACTTGACCCAACAGAGCAGTTTCAAGTTCTATCTCTATGGTTTGTTTGCTGTTGATGTAGCCCTAAGCAGTGACTGGCGAGAATCACTTTCATGGAAAGGGGTTGCCAAGCTTCCAGAAAACTACGAGTTTCCTGAAATCTCAGCAAAAACTTTTTCACCCAATCTTGATGATACTTTTATGAAATGATCAGTACACCAATCCCACTTGGCTCACCAAATTTCGTTCTTCTAGGTTAAACCGTTCGTTTGCAGTAACCGTTTTCATTTTTAGGTTTCACTCTGTTTCTCCTATACGGATACATGTATTAGGAACTCTATATCAAACACGGTTAGTGCTAGCTCTTTGAAGCTTGACCCAATAAAGCAGTTTCAAGTTCTATCTCTATGGTTTGTTTGCTGTTGATGCAGCCCTAAGCAGAGACTGGCGAGAATCACTTTCATTGAAAGGGGTTGCCAAGCTTCCAAAAAACTACGAGTTGCCTGAAATCTCAGCAAACACTTTTTTACCCAATCTTGATGATACTTTCAGGGAATGATCAGTACACCAATCCCACTTGGCTCACCAAATTTCGTTCTTCTAGGTTAAACCGTTCATTTGCAGTAACCGTTTTCATTTTGAGGTTCACTCTGTTTTCTCCTATACGGATACATTTATTTGGAACTCTAAATCAAACACGGTTAGTGCTAGCTCTTTGAAACTTGAACCAATAAGCAGTTTTAAGTTCTGTCTCTATTGTTTGTTTGCTGTTGATGTGGCCCTAAGCAGAGACTGGCGAGAATCACTTTCATGGAAAGGGGTTGCCAAGCTTCCAAAAAACTACGAGTTGCCTGAAATCTCTGCAAACACTTTTTCACCCAATGTTGATGATACTTTCAGCGACTGATCAGGACACCAATCTCACTTGGCTCACCAAATTTCGTTCTTCTAGGTTAAACCGTTCCTTTGCAGTAATTGTTTTCATTTTGAGGTTTCACTCTGTTTTCTCCTATACGGATACATGTATTTGGAACTCTAAATCAAACACGGTTTGTGCTAGCTCTTTGAAACTTGACCCAATAAAGCAGTTTCAAGTTCTATCTCTATGGTTTGTTTGTTATTGATGTAGCCCTAAGCAGAGACTGGCGAGAATCACTTTCATGGAAAGGGGTTGACAAGCTTCCAAAAAACTATGAGTTTCCTGAAATCTCAGCAAACACTTTTACACCCAATCTTGATGATACTTTCAGCGAATGATCAGTACACCAATCCCACTTGGCTCACCAAATTTCGTCCTTCTAGGTTAAACCGTTTATTTACAGTAACCGTTTTCATTTTGAGGTTTCACTCTGTTTTCTCCTGTATGGATACATGTATTTGGAACTCTAAATCAAACACGGTTTGTGCTAGCTCTTTGAAACTTGACCCAATTAAGCAGTTTAAAGTTCTGTCTCTATTGTTTGTTTGCTGTTGATGTAGCCCTAAGCAGAGACTGCCGAGAATCACTTTCATGGAAAGGGGTTGCCAAGCTTCCAAAAAACTAAGAGTTGCCTGAAATCTCAGCAAACACTTTTTCACCCAATATTGATGATACTTTCAGGGACTGATCAGGACACCAATCCCACTTGGCTCACCAAATTTCGTTCTTCTAGGTTAAACCGTTCGTTTGCAGTAACCGTTTTCATTTTGATATTTGACTCTGTTTCCTCCTATAGGGATACATGTATTTGGAACTGTAAATCAAACACGGCTTGTGCTAGCTCTTTGAAACTTGACCCAATTAAGTAGTTTCAAGTTCTGTCTCTATTGTTTGTTTCCTGTTGATGTAGCCCTAAGGAGAGACTGGCGAGAATCACTTTCATGGAAAGGGGTTGCCAAGCTTCCAAAAAACTACGAGTTGCCTGAAATCTCAGCAAACACTTTTTCACCCAATGTTGATGATACTTTCAGCGACTGATCAGGACACCAATCTCACTTGGCTCACCAAATTTCGTTCTTCTAGGTTAAAACGTTCCTTTGCAGTAACCGTTTTCATTTTGAGGTTTCACTCTGTTTTCTCCTATACGGATACATGTATTTGGAACTCTAAATCAAACACGGTTTGTGCTAGCTCTTTGAAACTTGACCCAATAAAGCAGTTTCAAGTTCTATCTCCATGGTTTGTTTGTTATTGATGTAGCCCTAAGCAGAGACTGGCGAGAATCACTTTCATGGAAAGGGGTTGACAAGCTTCCCAAAAACTATGAGTTTCCTGAAATCTCAGCAAACACTTTTTCACCCAATCTTGATGATACTTTCAGGGAATGATCAGTACACCAGTCCCACTTGGCTCACCAAATTTCGTTCTTCTAGGTTAAACCGTTCGTTTGCAGTAACCGTTTTCATTTTGAGGTTTCACTCTGTTTTCTCCTATAGGGATACATGTATTTGGAACTCTAAATCAAACACGGTTTGTTCTAGCTCTTTGGAACTTGACCCAATTAAGCAGTTTCAAGTTCTGTCTCTATGGTTTGTTTGCTGTTGATGTAGCCCTAAGCAGAGATGGCGAGAATCACTTTCATTGAAAGGGGTTGCCAAGCTTCCAAAAAACTACGAGTTGCCTGAAATCTCAGCAAACACTTTTTCACCCAATCTTGATGATACTTTCAGGGAATGATCAGTATACCAATCCCACTTGGCTCACCAAATTCGTTCTTCTAGGTTAAACCGTTCGTTTGCAGTAACCGTTTTCATTTTGAGGTTTCACTCTGTTTTCTCCTATACGGATACATGTATTTGCATCACTAAATCAAACACGGTTTGTGCTAGCTCTTTGAAACTTGACCCAACTGAGAAGTTTCAAGTTCTATCTCTATGGTTTGTTTGCTGTTGATGTAGCCCTAAGCAGAGACTGGCGAGAATCACTTATATGGAAAGGGGTTGCCAAGCTTCCAAAAAACTACGAGTTGCC
Organism: Ictidomys tridecemlineatus; assembly: GCF_052094955.1. NCBI lineage: Eukaryota > Metazoa > Chordata > Mammalia > Rodentia > Sciuridae > Ictidomys > Ictidomys tridecemlineatus. The sequence goes on along the minus strand of NW_027524237.1, from coordinate 21,451 downwards.
TGAAATCTCAGCAAACACTTTTTCTACCAAACTTGATGATACTTTCAGGGAATGATCAGTACACCAATCCCACTAGACTCACCAAATTTCTTTCTTCTAGGTTAAACCGTTCGTTTGCAGTAACCGTTTTCATTTTGATATTTGACTCTGTTTCCTCCTATAGGGATACATGTATTTGGAACTGTAAATCAAACACGGTTTGTGCTAGCTCTTTGAAATTTGACCCAATTAAGTAGTTTCAAGTTCTGTCTCTATTGTTTGTTTCCTGTTCATGTAGCCCTAAGCAGAGACTGGTGAGAATCACTTTCATGGAAAGGCGTTGCCAAGCTTTCAAAAAACTACGAGTTGCCTGAAATCTCAGCAAAAACTTTTTCACCCATTCTTGATGATACTTTCAGGGAATGATCAGTACAACAATCCCACTTGGCTCACCAAATTTCGTTCTTCTAGGTTAAACCGTTCATTTGCAGTAACCGTTTTCATTTTGAGGTTCACTCTGTTTTCTCCTATACGGATACATTTATTTGGAACTCTAAATCAAACACGGTTAGTGCTAGCTCTTTGAAACTTGACCCAATAAAGCAGTTTTAAGTTCTATCTCTATGGTTTCTTTGCTGTTAATGTAGCCCTAAGCATAGACTGGCCTGAATCACTTTTATGGAAAGAGGTTGCCAAGCTTCCAAAAAACTATGAGTTGCCTGAAATCTCAGGAATCACTTTTACACCCAATCTTGATGATACTTTCAGGGAATGATCAGTGCACCAATCCCACTTGGCTCACCAAATTTCGTCCTTCTAGGTTAAACCGTTTATTTGCAGTAACCGTTTTCATTTTGAGGTTTCACTCTGTTTTCTCCTGTATGGATACATGTATTTGGAACTCTAAGTCAAACACGGTTTGTGCTAGCTCTTTGAAACTTGACCCAATGAAGCAGTTTCAAGTTCTATCTCTATCCCTTGTTTGCTGTTGATGTAGCCCTAAGCAGAGACTGGCGAGAATCACTTTCATGGAAAGGGGTTGCCAAGCTTCCGAAAAAACTACGAGTTGCCTGAAATCTCAGCAAACACTTTTTCTACCAAACTTGATGATACTTTCAGGAATGATCAGTACACCAATCCCACTAGGCTCACCAAATTTCGTTCTTCTAGGTTAAACCGTTCGTTTGCAGTAACCGTTTTCATTTTGAGGTTTCACTCTGTTTCCTCCTATAGGGATACATGTATTTGGAACTGTAAATCAAACACGGTTTGTGCTAGCTCTTTGAAACTTGACCCAATTAAGCAGTTTCAAGTTCTATCTCTATGGTTTGTTTGCTGTTGATGTAGCCCTATGCAGAGACTGGCGAGAATCACTTTCATGGAAAGGAGTTGCCAAGCTTCCAAAAAACTACGAGTTGCCTGAAATCTCAGCAAACACTTTTTCACCCAATCTTGATGATACTTTCAAGGAATGATCAGTACACCAGTCCCACTTGGCTCACCAAATTTCGTTCTTCTAGGTTAAACCGTTCGTTTGCAGTAACCGTTTTCATTTTGAGGTTTCACTCTGTTTTCTCCTATACGGATACATGTATTTGGATCAGTAAATCAAACACGGTTTGTGCTAGCTCTTTGAAACTTGACCCAACAGAGCAGTTTCAAGTTCTATCTCTATGGTTTGTTTGCTGTTGATGTAGCCCTAAGCAGAGACTGGCGAGAATCACTTTCATGGAAAGTGGTTGCCAAGCTTCCAAAAAACTACGAGTTGCATTAAATCTCAGCAAACACTTTTTCACCCAATCTTGATGACACTTTCAGTGAATGATCAGTACACCAATCCCACTTGGCTCACCAAATTTCGTTCTTCTAGTTTAAACCTTTCGTTTGCAGTAACCGTTTGCATTTTGAGGTTTCACTCTGTTTTCTCCTATACGGATACATGTATTTTAAACTCTAAATCAACACGGTTTGTGCTAGCCCTTTGAAACTTGACCCAATAAAGCAGTTTCACGTTCTATCTCTATGGTTTGTTTGCTGTTGATGTAGCCCTAAGCAGAGACTGGCGAGAATCACTTTCTTGGAAAGGGGTTGCCAAGCTTCCAAAAAACTACGAGTTTCCTGAAATCTCAGCAACCACTTTTTCACCCAATCTTTATGATACTTGCAGGGAATGATCAGTACACCAGTCCCACTTGGCTCACCAAATTTAGTTCTTCTAGGTTAAATCTTTCGTTTGCAGTAACCATTTTCATTTTGAGGTTTCACTCTGTTTTCTCCTATATGGTTACATGTATTTGGAACTCTAAATCAAACACGGTTTGTGCTAGCTCTTTGAAACTTGACCCAATAAAGCAGTTTCAAGTTCTGACCGTATGGTGTGTTTGCTGTTGATGTAGTCCTAAGCAGAGACTGGCGAGAATCACTTTCATGGAAAGAAGTTGCCTAGCTTCCAAAAAACTACGAGTTGCCTGAAATCTCAGCAAACACTTTTTCACCGAATCGTGATGATACTTTCAGGGAATGATCAGCACACCAATCCCACTTGGCTCACCAAATTTCGTTCTTCTAGGTTAAACCGTTCGTTTGCAGTAACCGTTTTCATTTTGAAGTTTAACTCTGTTTTCTCCTATACGGATACATATATTTGGAACTCTAAATCAAACACAGTTTGTGCTAGCTCTTTGAAACTTGACCCAATAAAGCAGTTTCAAGTTCTATCTCTATGGTTTGTTTGCTGTTGATGTAGCCCTAAGCAGAGACTGGCGAGAATCACTTTCATGAAAAGGGGTTGCCAAGCTTCCAAAAAACTACGATTTCCCTAAAATCTCAGCAAACACTTTTTCACCCAATCTTGATAATACTTTCAGGGAATGATCAGTACACCATTCCCACTTGGCTCACCAAATTTCGTTCTTCTAGGTTAAACCGTTCATTTGCAGTAACCGTTTTCATTTTGAGGTTTCACTCTGTTTTCTCCTATAGGGATACATGTATTTGGAACTCTAAATCAAACACGGTTTGTGCTAGCTCTTTGAAACTTGACCCAGTAAAGCAGTTTCAAGTTCTGTCTCTATGGTTTGTTTGTTGTTTTTGTAGCCCTAAGCAGAGACTGGCGAGAATCACTTTCATGGAAAGGGGTTGCCAAGCTTCCAAAAAACTACGAGTTGCTGAAATCTCAGCAAACACTTTTTCACCCAATCTTGATGATACTTTCAGGGAATGATCAGTACACCAATCCCACTTGGCTCACCAAATTTGTTCTTCTAGGTTAAACCATTCGTTTGCAGTAACCGTTTGCATTTTGAGGTTTCACTCTGTTTTCTCCTATACGGATACATGTATTTAGAACTCTAAAGCAAACACGATTTGTGCTAGCTCTTTGAAACTTGACCCAATAAAGCAGTTTCAAGTTCTTTCTCTATGGTTTGTTTGCTGTTGATGTAGCCCTAAGCAGAGACTGGCGAGAATCACTTTCATGGAAAGGGGTTGCCAAGCTTTCAAAAAACTACGAGTTGCATTAAATCTCAGCATACACTTTTTCACCCAATCTTGATGATACTTTCTGGGAATGATCAGTACACCAATCCCACTGGACTCACCAAATTTCGTTCTTCTAGGTTAAACCGTTCGTTTGCAGTAACCGTTTTCATTTTGAGGTTTCACTCTGTTTTGTCCTGTTCGGATACATGTATTTGGAACTCTAAATCAAAAACGATTTGTGCTAGAAATCTGAAACTTGACCCAATTAAGTAGTTTCAAGTTCTGTCTTAATGGTTTGTTTGCTGTTGATGTAGTCCTAAGCAGAGACTGGCGAGAATCACTTTCATGGAAAGGGGTTGCCAAGCTTCCAAAAAACTACGAGTTGCCTGAAATCTCAGCAAACACTTTTTCACCCAATCTTGATGATAGTTTCAGGGAATGATCAGTACACCAATCCCACTTGGCTCACCAAATTTCGTTATTCTAGGTTAAACCGTTCGTTTGCAGTAACAGTTTTCATTTTGAGGTTTCACTCTGTTTTCTCCTATACGGATACATGTATGTGGAACTCTAAATCAAACACGGTTTGTGCTAGCTCTTTGAAACTTGACCCAATAAAGCAGTTTCAAGTTCTATCTCTATGGTTTGTTTGCTGTTGATGTAGCCCTAAGCAGAGACTGGCGAGAATTACTTTCATGAAAAGGGGTTGCCAAGCTTCCAAAAAACTACGATTTCCCTAAAATCTCAGCAAACACTTTTTCACCCAATCTTGATAATACTTTCAGGGAATGATCAGTACACCATTCCCACTTGGCTCACCAAATTTCCTTCTTCTAGGTTAAACCGTTCATTTGCAGTAACCATTTTCATTTTGAGGTTTCACTCTGTTTTCTCCTATACGGATACATGTATTTGGAACTCTAAATCAAACACGGTTTGTGCTAGCTCTTTGAAACTTGACCCAATAAAGCAGTTTCAAGTTCTATCTCAGTGGTTTGTTTACTGTTGATGTAGCCCTAAGCAGAGACTGGCGAGAATCACTTTCATGGAAAGGGGTTGCCAAGCTTCCAAAAAATACGAGTTGCCTGAAATCTCAGCAAACACTTTTTCACCCAATCTTGATGATACTTTCAGGGAATGATTAGTACACCATTCCCACTTGGTTCACCAAATTTCGTTCTTCTAGGTTAAACCGTTCGTTTGCAATAACCGTTTTCATTTTGAGGTTTCACTCTGTTTTCTCCTATAGGGATACATGTATTTGGAACTCTAAATCAAACACGGTTTGTGCTAGCTCTTTGAAACTTGACCCAGTAAAGCAGTTTCAAGTTCTGTCTCTATGGTTTGTTTGTTGTTGTTGTAGCCCTAAGCAGAGACTGGCGAGTATCACTTTCATGGAAAGGGGTTGCCAAGCTTCCAAAAAACTACGAGTTGCATTAAATCTCAGCATACACTTTTTCACCCAATCTTGATGATACTTTCTGGGAATGATCAGTACACCAATCCCACTGGACTCACCAAATTTTGTTCTTCTTGGTTAAACCGTTTATTTGCAGTAACCGTTTTCATTTTAAGGTTTCACTCTGTTTTCTCCTATAAGGCTACATGTATTTGGAACTTTAATTCTAACACGGTTTCTGCTAGCTCTTTGAAACTTGACCCAATAAAGCAGTTTCAAGTTCTCTCTCTATGGTTTGTTTGCTGTTGATGTAGCCCTAAGCAGAGACTGGCGAGAATCACTTTCATGGAAAGGGATTTCCAATCTTCATAAAAACTACGAGTTGCCTGAAATCTCAGCAAACACTTTTTCAACCAAACTTGAGGATACTTTCAGGGAATGATCAGTAACCAATCCCACTGGGCTCACCAAATTTCGTTCTTCTACATTAAACCATTCGTTTGCAGTAACCGTTTTAATTTTGAGGTTTCACTCTGTTTTCTCCTGTACGGATACATGTATTTGGAACTCTAAATCAAAAACGGTGTGTGCTAGAACTCTGAAACTTGACCCAATTAAGTAGTTTCAAGTTCTATCTCTATGGTTTGTTTGCTGTTGATGTAGCCCTAAGAAGAGACTGGCGAGAATCACTTTCATGGAAAGGGGTTGCCAAGCTTCCAAAAAACTACGAGTTGCCTGAAATCTCAGCAAACACTTTTTCACCTAATCTTGATGATACTTTCAGGGAATGATCAGTACACCAATCCCACTTGGCTTACCAAATTTCGTTCTTTTAGATTAAACCGTTTGTTTTCAGTAACCGTTTCATTTTGAGGTTTCACTCTGTTTTCTCCTATATGGTTACATGTATTTGGAACTCTAAATCAAACACGGTTTGTGCTAGCTCTTTGAAACTTGACCCAATAAAGCTGTTTGAAGTTCTATCTCTATGGTTTGTTTGCTGTTGATGTAGCCCTAAGCAAAGACTGGCTAGAATCACTTTCATGGAAAGGGGTTGCCAAGCTTCCAAAAAACTACGAGTTTCCTGAAATCTCAGCCAACACTTTTTCCTTCAATCTTGATGATACTTTCAGGGAATGATCAGTACACCAATCCCACTTGGCTCACCAAATTTCGTTCTTCTAGGTTAAACCGTTCGTTTGCAGTAACCGTTTTCATTTTGAGGTTTCACTCTCTTTTCTCCTATAAGGATACATGTGTTTGGAACTTTAAATCAAACTCGGTTAGTGCTAGCTCTTTGAAACTTGACCCAATAAAGCAGTTTTAAGTTCTATCTCCATGGTTTGTTTGCTGTTGATGTAGCCCTAAGCAGAGAGTGGCGAGAATCACTTTCATGGAAAGGGGTTGCCAAGCTTCCAAAAAACTACGAGTTGCCTGAAATCTCAGAAAACACTTTTTCACCCAATCTTGATGATACTTTCAGGGAATGATCAGTACACCAATCCCACTTGGCTCACAAAATTTCGTTCTTCTAGGTTAAACCGTTCGTTTGCAGTAACCGTTTTCATTTTGAGGTTTCACTCTGTTTTCTCCTATACAGATACATGTATTTGGAACTCTAAATCAACCACGGTTTTTCCTAGCTCTTTGAAACTTGACCCAATAAAGCAGTTTTAAGTTCTATCTCTATGGTTTGTTTGCTGTTGATGTAGCCCTAAGCAGAGACTGGCGAGAATCACTTTCGTGGAAAGGTGTTGCCAAGCTTCCAAAAAACTACCAGTTGCCTAAAATCTCAGCAAAAACTTTTTCACCCAAACTAGATGATACTTTAAGGGAATGATCAGTACACCAATCACACTTGGCTCACCACATTTCGTTCTGCTAGGTTAAAACTTACGGTTGCAGTAACCGTTTTCATTTTGAGGTTTCACTCTGTTTTCTCCTATACAGATACATGTATTTGGAACTCTAAATCAAACACGGTTTGTGCTAGCTCTTTGAAACTTGACCCAATAAAGCGGTTTCAAGTTCTTTCTCTATGGCTTGTTTGCTGTTGATGTAGCCCTAAGCAGAGTCTGACGAGAATCACTTTCATGGAAAGGGGTTGCCAAGCTTCCAAAAAACTACGAGTGGCCTGAAATCTCAGCAAACACTTTTTCACCCAATCTTGATGATACTTTCAGGGAATGATCAGTACACCAATCCCACTTGGCTAACCAATTTTCGTTCTTCTAGGTTAAACCGTTCGTTTGCAGTAACCGTTTTCATTTTGAGGTTTCACTCTGTTTTCTCCTATACGGATACATGTATTTGGAACTCTAAATCAAACACGGTTTGTGCTAGCTCTTTGAAACTTGACCCAATAAAGCAGTTCCAAGTTTTGTCTCTATGGTTTGTTTGCTGTTGATGTAGCCCTAAGCAGAGACTGGCGAGAATCACTTTAATGGAAAGGGGTTGCCAAGCTTCCAAAAAACTACGAGTTGCCTGAAATCTCAGCAACCACTTTTTCACCCAATCTTGATGATACTTTCAGGGAATGATCAGTACACCAATCCCACTTGGCTCACCAAATTTCGTTCTTCTAGGTTAAACCGTTCATTTGCAGTAACCGTTTTCATTTTGAGGTTTCACTCTGTTTTCTCCTATACGGATACATGTATTTGGAACTCTAAATAAAACACGGTTTGTGCTAGCTTTTTGAAACTTGAACCAATAAAGCAGTTTCAAGTTGTGTCTCTATGGTTTGTTTGCTGTTGATGTAGCCCTATGCAGAGACTGGCGAGAATCACTTTCATGGAAAGGGGTTGCCAAGCTTCCAAAAAACTACGAGTTGCATTAAATCTCAGCAAACACTTTTTCACCCAATCTTGATGACACTTTCAGGGAATGATCAGTATACCAGTCCCACTTGGCTCATCAAATTTCGTTCTTCTAGGTTAAACCCTTCGTTTGCAGTAACCGTTTTCATTTTGAGGTTTCACTCTGTTTTCTCCTATACGGATACATGTATTTGGAACACTAAATCAAACACGGTTTGTGCTAGCTTTTTGAAACTTGACCCAATAAAGCAGTTTCAAGTTCTATCTCTATGGTTTGTTTGCTGTTGATGTAGCCCTAAGCAGAGACTGGCGAGAATCACTTTCATGGAAAGGGGTTGCCAAGCTTCCAAAAAACTACGAGTTACCTGAAATCTCAGTAAACACTTTTTCAACCAATCTTGATGATACTTTCAGGAAATGATCAGTACACCAATCCCACTTGGCTCACCCAATTTTGTTCTTCTAGGTTAAACCGTTCGTTTGATGTAACCGTTTTCATTTTGAGATTTCACGCTGTTTTCTCCTATACAGATACATGTATTTGGAACTCTAAATCAAACACGGTTTGTGCGAGCTCTTTGAAACTTTACCCAATAAAGCAGTTTCAAGTTCTATATCTATGGTTTGTTTGCTGTTGATGTAGCCCTAAGCAGAGAGTGGCGAGAATCACTTTCATGGAAAGGGGTTGCAAAGCTTCCAAAAAACTACGGGTTTCCTGAAATCTCAACAAACACTTTATCACCCAATATTGATGATACTTTCAGGGAATGATCAGTACACCAATCCCACTTGGCTCACCAATTTTCGTTCTTCTAGGTTGAACCGTTCGTTTGCAGTAACCGTTTTCATTTTGAGGTTTCACTCTGTTTTCTCCTATACGGATATATGTATTTGGAACTCTAAATCAAACACGGTTGGTGCTAGCTCTTTGAAACTTGACCCAATAAAGCAGTTTCAAGTTCTGTCTCTATGGTTTGTTTGCTGTTGATGTAGCCCTAAGCAGAGACTGGCGAGAATCACTTTCATTTAAAGGGGTTGACAAGCTTCCATAAAACTACGAATTCCCTGAAATCTCAGCAAACACTTTTTCACCCAATCTTGATAATACTTTCAGGGAATGATCAGTACACCATTCCCACTTGGCTCACCAAATTTCCTTCTTCTAGGTTAAACCGTTCGTTTACAGTAACCGTTTTCATTTTGAGGTTTCACTCTGTTTTCTCCTATACGGATACATGTATTTGGAACTCTAATTCAACTCCGGTTTGTGGTAGCTCTTTGAAAGTTGACCCAATAAAGCAGTTTCAAGTTCTATCTCTATGGTTTGTTTGCTTTTGATGTAGCCCTAAGCAGATACTGGCGAGAAAAACTTTCATGGAAATGGGTTGCCAAGCTTCCAAAAAACTAACTGTTGCCTCAAATCTCAGCAAACACTTTTTCACCCAATCTTGATGATACTTTCAGGGAATGATCAGTACACCAATCCCACTTGGCTCACCAAATATCGTTCTTCTAGTTTAAACCGTTCGTTTGCAGTAACCGTTTTCATTTTGAGGTTTCACTCTGTTTTCTCCTATACGGATACATGTATTTGGAACTCTCAATCAAACACGGTTTGTGCTAGCTCTTTGAAACTTGACCCAATAAAGCAGTTTCAAGTTCTATTTCTATGGTTTGTTTGCTGTTGATGTAGCCCTAAGCAGAGACTGGCGAGAATCACTTTTATGGAAAGGGGTTGCCAAGCTTCCATAAAACTACGAGTTGCCTGAAATCTCAGCAAACACTTTTTCACCCAATCCTGATGATACTTTCAGGGAATGATCAGTACACCAATCCCACTTGGCTCACCAAATTTCGTTCTTCTAAGTTAAACCGTTCGTTTGCAGTAACCGTTTTCATTTTGAGGTTTCACTCTGTTTTCTCCTATAAGGCTACATGTATTTGGAACTTTAATTCTAACACGGTTTCTGCTAGCTCTTTGAAACTTGACCCAATAAAGCAGTTTCAAGTTCTATCTCTATGGTTTGTTTGCTGTTGATGTAGCCCTAAGCAGAGACTGGCGAGAATCACTTTCATGGAAAGGGGTTGCCAAGCTTCCAAAAAACTACGAGTTGCCTGAAATCTCAGCAAACACTTTTTCACTCAATCTTGATGATACTTTCAGGGAATGATCAGTACACCAATCCCACTTGGCTCACCAAATTTCGTTCTTCTAGGTTAAACCGTTCGTTTGCAGTAACCGTTTTCATTTTGAGGTTTCACTCTCTTTTCTCCTATATGGATACATGTATTTGGAAGTCTAAATCAAACACGGTTTGTGCTAGCTCTTTGAAACTAGACCCAATAAAGCAGTTTCAAGTTCTATCTGTATGGTTTGTTTTCTTGATGTAGCCCTAAGCAGAGACTGGCGAGTATCACTTTCATTGAAAGGGGTTGCCAAGCTTCCAAAAAACTATGAGTTGCCTGAAATCTCAGCAAACACTTTTTCACGCAATCTTGATGATACTTTCAGGGAATGATCAGTACACCAATCCCACTTGGCTCACCAAATTTCGTTCTTCTAGGTTAAACCGTTCGTTTGCAGAAACCGTTTTCATTTTGAGTTTTCACTCTGTTTTCTCCTATACGGATACATGGATTTGGAACTCTCAATCAAACACGGTTTGTGCTAGCTCTTTGAAACTTGACCCAATAAAGCAGTTTGAAGTTCTATCTCTATGGTTTGTTTGCTGTTGATGTAGCCCAAAGCAGAGACTGGCGAGAATCACTTTCATGCAAAGGGGTTGACAAGCTTCCAAAAAACTACGAGTTGCCTGAAATCCCAGCAAACACTTTTTTCACCCAATCTTGATGATACTTTCAGGGAATGATCAGTACACCAACACCACTTGGCTAACCAAATTTCGTTCTTCTAGGTTAAACCGTTTGATTGCAGTAATCGTTTTCATTTTGAGGTTTTACTCTGTTTTCTCTTATATGGATACATGTATTTGGAACTCTAAATCAAACACGGTTTGTGCTAGGTTTTTGAAACTTGACCCAATGAAGCAGTTTCAAGTTCTATCTCTATGGTTTTGTTTCCTGTTGATGTAGCCCTAAGCAGAGACTGGCGAGAATCCCTTTCATGGAAAGGGTTTGCCAAGCTTCCAAAAAACTACGAGTTGCCTGAAATCCCAGCAAACACTTTTTCACCCAATCTTGATGATACTTTCAGGGAATGATCAGTACACCAATACCACTTGGCTAACCAAATTTCGTTCTTTTAGGTTAAACCGTTCGTTTGCCGTAACCGTTTTCATTTTGAGGTTTCACTCTGTTTTCTCCTATACGGATACATGTATTTGGAACTCTAAATCAAACACGGTTTGTGCTAGCTCTTTGAAACTTGACCCAATAAAGCAGTTTCAAGTTCTATCTCTATGGTTTGTTTGCTGTTGATGTAGCCCTAAGCAGAGACTGGCGAGAATCACTTTCATTGAAAGGGTTTGCCAAGCTTCCAAAAAACTACGAGTTGCCTGAAAACTCAGCAAACACTTTTTCACGCAATCTTGATGATACTTTCAGGGAATGATCAGTACACCAATCCCACTTGGCTCACCAAATTTCGTTCTTCTAGGTTAAACCTTTCGTTTGCAGTAACCGTTTTCATTTTGAGGTTTCACTCTGTTTTCTTCTATACGGATACATGTATTTGAAACTCTCAATCAAACACGGTTTGTGCTAGCTCTTTGAAACTTGACCCAAGAAAGCAGTTTCAAGTTCTATCTCTATGGATTGTTTGCTGTTGATGTAGCCCTAAGCAGAGACTGGCGAGAATCACTTTCATGGAAAGGGGTTGACAAGCTTCCAAAAAATTACGAGATGCCTGAAATCTCATCAAACACTTTTTCACCCAATCTTGATGATACTTTAAGGGAATGATCAGTACACCAATCCCACTTGGCTCACAAAATTTCATTCTTCTAGGTTAAACCGTTCGTTTGCAGTAACCGGTTTCATTTTGAGGTTTCACTCTGTTTTCTCCTATACGGATACATGTATTTGGAACTCTCAATCAAACACGGTTTGTAATAGCTCTTTGAAACTTGACCCAATAAAGAAGTTTCAAGTTCTATCTCTATGGTTTGTTTGCTGTTGATGTAGCCCTAAGCAGAGACTTTCGAGAATCACTTTCATGGAAATGGGTTGCCAAGCTTCCAAAAAACTACGAGTTGCCTGAAATCTCAGCAAACACTTTTTCACCCAATCTTGATGATACTTTCAGGGAATGATCAGTACACCAATCCCACTTGGCTCACCAAATTTCGTTCTTCTAGGTTAAACCGTTCGTTTGCAGTAACCGTTTTCATTTTGAGGTTTCACTCTGTTTTCTTCTATACGGATACATGTATTTGAAACTCTCAATCAAACACGGTTTGTGCTAGCTCTTTGAAACTTGACCCAAGAAAGCAGTTTCAAGTTCTATCTCTATGGTTTGTTTGCTGTTGATGTAGCCCTAAGCAGAGACTGGCGAGAATCACTTTCATGGAAAGGGGTTGCCAAGCTTCGAAAAAACTACGAGTTTCCTGAAATCTCAGCAAACACTTTTTCACCCAATCTTGATTATACTTTCAGGGAATGATCAGTACACAAATCCCACTTGGCTCACCAAATTTCGTTCTTCTAGGTTAAACCGTTGGTTTGCAGTAACCGTTTTCATTTTGAGGTTTCACTCTGTTTTCTCCTATACGGATACATTTATTTGGAACTCTAAATCAAACACGGTTTGTGCTAGCTCTTTGAAACTTGACCCAATACACAGTTTCAAGTTCTGTCTCTATGGTTTGTTTGCTGTTGATGGAGCCCTACGTAGAGACTGGCGAGAATTACTTTCATGGAAAGGGGTTGCCAAGCTTTCAAAAAAACTACGAGTTGCCTGAAATCTCAGCAAACACTTTTTCACCCAATCTTGATGATACTTTCAGGGAATGATCAGAACACCAATCCCACTTGGCTCACCAAATTTCGTTCTTCTAGGTTAAACCGTTCGTTTGCAGTAACCGTTTTCATTTTGAGGTTTAACTCTGTTTTCTCCTATACGGATACATGTATTTGGAACTCTAAATCAAACACGGTTTGTGCTAGCTCTTTGAAACTTGACCCAATACACAGTTTCAAGTTCTGTCTCTATGGTTTGTTTCCTGTTGATGTAGCCCTAAGCAGAGACTGTCGAGAATCCCTTTCATGGAAAGGGGTAGCCAAGCTTCCAAAAAACTACGAGTTGCCTGAAATCTCAGCAAACACTTTTTCACCAAATCTTGATGATACTTTCAGGGAATGATCAGTACACCAATCCCACTTGGCTCACCAAATTTCGTTCTTCTAGGTTAAACCAGTCTTTGCAGTAACTGTTTTCATTTTGAGGTTTCACTCTGTTTTCTCCTATACGGATACATGTATTTGGAACTCTAAATCAAACAGGGTTTGTAATAGCTCTTTGAAACTTGACCCATTAAAGCAGTTTCAAGTTCTATCTCTATGGTTTGTTTGCTGTTGATGTAGCCCTAAGCAGAGACTGGCGAGAATCACTTTCATGGAAAGGGGTTGCCAAGCTTCCAAAAAACTACGAGTTGCCTGAAATCTTAGCAAACACTTTTTCACCCAATCTTGATGATACTTTCAGGGAATGATCAGTACACCATTCCCACTTGGCTCACCAAATTTCGTTCTTCTAGGTTAAACCGTTCGTTTGCACTAACCGTTTTCATTTTGAGGTTTCACTCTGTTTTCTCCTATAGGGATACATGTATTTGGAACTCTAAATCAAACACGGTTTGTGCTAGTTCTTTGCAACTTGACCCAATAAAGCAGTTTAAAGTTCTATCTCTATGGTTTGTTTGGTGTTGATGTAGCCCTAAGCAGAGACTGGCGAGAATCACTTTCATGGAAAGGGGTTGACAAGCTTCCAAAAAATTACGAGATGCCTGAAATCTCATCAAACACTTTTTCACCCAATCTTGATGATACTTTAAGGGAATGATCAGTACACCAATCCCACTTGGCTCACCAAATTTCGTTCTTCTAGGTTAAACCGTTCGTTTGCAGTAACCGTTTTCATTTTGAGGTTTCACTCTCTTTTCTCCTATACGGATACATGTATTTGGAACTCTCAATCAAACACGGTTTGTAATAGCTCTTTGAAACTTGACCCAATAAAGAAGTTTCAAGTTCTATCTCTATGGTTTGTTTGCTGTTGATGTAGCCCTAAGCAGAGACTGTCGAGAATCACTTTCATGGAAAGCGGTTGCCAAGCTTCCAAAAAACTACGAGTTGCCTGAAATCTCAGCAAACACTTTTTCACTCAATCTTGATGATACTTTCAGGGAATGATCACTACACCAATCCCACATGGTTAACCAAATTTCGTTCTTCTAGGTTAAACCGTTCGTTTGCAGTAACCGTTTTCATTTTGAGGTTTCACTCTGTTTTCTCCTATACGGATGCATGTATTTGGAACTCTAGTTCAAACACGGTTTGTGGTAGCTCTTTGAAACTTGACCCAATAAAGCAGTTTCAAGTTCTATCTCTATGGTTTGTTTGCTGTTTATGTAGTCCTAAGCAGAGACTGGCGAGAATCACTTTCATGGATAGGGGTTGCCAAGCTTCCAAAAAAATAAGAGTGGCCTGAAATTTCAGCAACCACTTTTTCACCCAATCTTTATGATACTTTCAGGGAATGATCAGTACACCAATCCCACTTGGCTCACCAAATTTCGTTCTTCTAGGTTAAACCGCTCGTTTGCAGTAACCGTTTTCATTTAGAGGTTTCACTCTGTTTTCTCCTATACAGATACATGTATTTGGAACTCATAATCAAACACGGTTTGTGCTAGCTTTTTGAAACTTGACCCAATAAAACAGTTTCATGTTCTATCTAAGTGGTTTGTTTGCTGTTTATGTAGCCGTAATCAGAGACTGGCGAGAATCACTTTCATGGAAAGGGGTTGCCTAGCTTCCAAAAAACTACGAGTTGCCTGAAATCTCAGCAAACACTTTTTCACCCAATCGTGATGATACTTTCAGGAAATGATCAGTACACCAATCCCACTTGGTTCACCAAATTTCGTTCTTCTAGGTTAAACCGTTCGTTTGCAGTAACCGTTTTCATTTTGAGGTTTCACTCTGTTTTCTCTTATACGGATACATTTATTTGGAACTCTAAATCAAACACGGTTTGTTCTAGCTCTTTGAAACTTGACCCAATAAAGCAGTTTCAAGTTCTATCTCTATGGTTTGTTTGCTGTTGATGTAGCCCTAAGAAGAGACTGGCGAGAATCACTTTCATGGAAATGGGTTGCCAAGCTTCCAAAAAACTACGAGTTTCCTGAAATCTCAGCAAACACTTTTTCACCCAATCGTGATGATACTTTCAGGGAATGATCAGTACACCAATCCCACTTGGATCGCCAAATTTCGTTCTTCTAAGATAAAACGTTCGTTTGCAGTAACCGTTTACATTTTGACGTTTCACTCTGTACTCTCGTATACGGATACATGTATTTGGAACTCTAAATCAAACACGGTTTGTGCTAGCTCTTTGAAACTTGACCCAATAAAGCAGTTTCAAGTTCTATCTCTATGGTTTGTTTGCTGTTGATGTAGTCTTAAGCAGAGACTGGCGAGAATCACTTTCATGGAAAGGGGTTGCCAAGCTTCCAAAAAACTACGAGTTTCCTGAAATCCCAGCAACC
Source organism: Ictidomys tridecemlineatus (assembly GCF_052094955.1). Taxonomy (NCBI): domain Eukaryota; kingdom Metazoa; phylum Chordata; class Mammalia; order Rodentia; family Sciuridae; genus Ictidomys; species Ictidomys tridecemlineatus. Next base: position 6,044 of record NW_027524237.1, on the reverse strand, counting down.
CCTTTTTCACCCAATTTTGATGATACATTCAGGGAATGATCAGTACACCAATCCCACTTGGCTCACCAAATTTCGTTCTTCTAGGTTAAACCATTCGTTTGCAGTAACCGTTTTCATTTTGAGGTTTCGCTCTGTTTTCTCCTATATGGATACATGTATTTGGAACTCTAAATCAAACACGGTTTGTGCTAGCTCTTTGAAACTTGACACAATGAAGCGGTTTCAAGTTCTATCTCTATGGTTTGTTTGCTGTTGATGTAGCCCTAAGCAGAGACTGGCGAGAATCACTTTTATGGAAAGGGGTTGCCAAGCTTCCAAAAAATTACGATTTGCCTGAAATCTCAGCAAACACTTTTTCACCCAATCTTGATGATACTTTCAGGGACTGATCAGTACACCAATCCCACTTGGCTCACCAAATTTCGTTCTTCTAAGTTAAAACCGTTCGTTTGCAGTAACCGTTTTTATTTTGAGGTTTCACTCTGTTTTCTCCTATACGGATACATGTATTTGGAACTCTAATTCTAACACGGTTTCTGCTAGCTCTTTGAAACTTGACCCAATAAAGGCAGTTTCAAGTTCTATCTCTATGGTTTGTTTGCTGTTGATGTAGCCCTAAGCAGAGACTGGCGAGAATCACTTTCATCGAAAGGGGTTGCCAAGCTTCCAAAAAACTACGAGTTGCCTGAAATCTCAGCAAACACTTTTTAACCCAATCTTGATGATACGTTCAGGGAATGATCACTACCCCAATCCCACATGGTTCACCAAACTTCGTTCTTCTAGGTTAAACCGTTCGTTTGCAGTAACCGTTTTCATTTTGAGGTTTCACTCTGTTTTCTCCTATACGGATACATGTATTTGGAACTCTAATTCAAACACGGTTTGTGCTAGCTCTTTGAAACTTGACCCAATAAAGCAGTTTCAAGTTCTATCTCTATGGTTTGTTTGTTGTTTATATAGTCCTAAGCAGAGACTGGCGAGAATCACTTTCATGGAAAGGGGTTGCCAAGCTTCCAAAAAACTACGAGTTTCCTGAAATCTCAGCAACCACTTTTTCACCCAATCTTGATGATACTTTCAGGGAATGATTAGTACACCAATCCAACTTGGCTCACCAAATTTCGTTCTTCTAGGTTAAACCGTTCGTTTGCAGTAACCGTTTTCATTTTGGGTTTCACTCTGTTTTCTCCTATACGGATACATGTATTTGGAACTCTAATTCAAACACGGTTTGTGCTAGCTCTTTGAAACTTGACCCAATAAAGCAGTTTCAAGTTCTATCTCTATGGATGGTTTGCTGTTTATGTAGTCCTAAGCAGAGACTGGCGAGAATCACTTTCATGGAAAGGGGTTGCCAAGCTTCCAAAAAACTACGAGTGGCCTGAAATCTCAGCAACCACTTATTCACCCAATCTTGATGATACTTTCAGGTAATGCTCAGTACACCAATCCCACTTGGCTAACCAAATTTCGTTCTTCTAGGTTAAACCGCTCGTTTGAAGTAACCGTTTTCATTTAGACGTTTCACTCTGTTTTCTCCTATACAGATACATGTATTTGGACTCATAATCAAACACGGTTTGTGCTAGCTTTTTGAAACTTGACCCAATAAAACAGTTTTATGTTCTATCTCAGTGGTTTGTTTGCTGTTGATGTAGCCCTAAGCAGAGACTGGCGAGAGTCACTTTCATGGAAAGGGGTTGTCAAGCTTCCAAAAAACTACGAGTTGCCTGAAATCTCAGCAAACACTTTTTCACCCAATCGTGATGATACTTTCAGGGAATGATCAGTACACCAATCCCACTTGGTTCACCAAATTTCGTTCTTCTAGGTTAAACCGTTCGTTTGCAGTAACCGTTTTCATTTTGAGGTTTCACTCTGTTTTCTCCTATACGGATACATGTATTTGGAACTCTAAATCAAACACGGTTTGTGCTAGCTGTTTGAAACTTGTCCCAATAAAGCAGTTTCAAGTTCTATCTCTATGGTTTGTTTGCTGTTGATGTAGTCCTAAGCAGAGACTGGCGAGAATCACTTTCATGGAAAGGGGTTGCGAAGCTTCCCAAACCTACGAGTTGCCTGAAATCTCAGCAACCACTTTTTCACCCAATCTTGATGATACTTTCAGGGAATGATTAGTACACCAATCCAACTTGGCTCACCAAATTTCGTTCTTCTAGGTTAAACCGTTCGTTTGCAGTAACCGTTTTCATTTTGGGTTTCACTCTGTTTTCTCCTATACGGATACATGTATTTGGAACTCTAATTCAAACACGGTTTGTGCTAGCTCTTTGAAACATGACCCAATAAAACAGTTTCAAGTTCTATCTCTATGGATGGTTTGCTGTTTATGTAGTCCTAAGCAGAGACTGGCGAGAATCACTTTCATGGAAAGGGGTTGCCAAGCTTCCAAAAAACTACGAGTGGCCTGAAATCTCAGCAACCACTTTTTCACCCAATCTTGATGATACTTTCAGGGAATGATCAGTACACCAATCCCACTTGGCTCACCAAATTTCGTTCTTCTAGGTTAAACCGCTCGTTTGCAGTAACCGTTTTCATTTAGAGGTTTCACTCTGTTTTCTCCTATACAGATACATGTATTTGGAACTCATAATCAAACACGGTTTGTGCTAGCTTTTTGAAACTTGACCCAATAAAAGAGTTTCATGTTCTATCTCAGTGGTTTATTTGCTGTTGATGTAGCCCTAAGCAGAGACTTGCGAGAATCACATTCATGGAAAGGGGTTGTCAAGCTTCCAAAAAACTACGAGTTGCCTGAAATCTCAGCAAACACTTTTTCACCCAATCGTGATGATAGTTACAGGGAATGATAAGTACACCAATCCCACTTGGTTCACCAAATTTCGTTCTTCTAGGTTAAACCTTTCGTTTGCAGTAACCGTTTTCATTTTGAGGTTTCACTCTGTTTTCTCCTATACGGATACATGTATTTGGAACTCTAAATCAAACACGGTTTGTGCTAGCTCTTTGAAACTTGACCCAATAAAGCAGTTTCAAGTTCTATCTCTATGGTTTGTTTGCTGTTTATGTAGTCCTAAGCAGAGACTGGCGAGAATCACTTTCATGGAAAGGGGTTGCCAAGCTTCCAAAAAACTACGAGTTTCCTGAAATCTCAGCAACCACTTTTTCACCCAATCTTGATGATACTTTCAGGGAATGATCAGTACACCAATCCCACTTGGCTCACCAAATTTCGTTCTTCTAGGTTAAACCGTTCGTTTGCAGTAACCGTTTTCATTTTGAGGTTTCACTGTTTTCTCCTATACGGATACATGTATTTGGAACTCTAAATCAAACACGGTTTGTGCTAGCTCTTTGAAACTTGACACAATAAAGCAGTTTGAAGTTCTATCTCTATGGTTTGTTTGCTGTTGATGTAGCCCTAAGCAGAGACTGGCGAGAATCACTTTTATGGAAAGGGGTTGCCAAGCTTCCAAAAAACTACGAGTTTCCTGAAATATCAGCAAACACTTTTTCACCCAATCTTGATGATACTTTCAGGGAATGATCAGTACACCAATCCCACTTGGATCACCAAATTTCGTCTTCTAAGTTAAACCGTTCGTTTGCAGTAACCGTTTTCATTTTGAGGTTTCACTCTGTTTTCTCCTATACGGATACATGTATTTGAAACTCTAATTCTAACACGGTTTCTGGTAGCTCTTTGAAACTTGACCCAATAAAGCAGTTTCAAGTTCTATCTCTATGGTTTGTTTGCTGTTGATGTAGCCCTAAGCAGAGACTGGCGAGAATCACTTTCATCGAAAGGGGTTGCCAAGCTTCCAAAAAATTACGAGTTGCCTGAAATCTCAGCAAACACTTTTTCACCCAATCTTGATGATACTTTCAGGGAATGATCACTAAACCAATCCCACATGGTTCACCAAATTTCGTTCTTTTAGGTTAAACAGTTCGTTTGCAGTAACCGTTTTCATTTTGAGGTTTCACTCTGTTTTCTCCTATACGGATACATGTATTTGGAACACTAATTCAAACACGGTTTGTGCTAGCTCTTTGAAACTTGACCCAATAAAGCAGTTTCATGTTCTCTCTCTATGGTTTGTTTGCTGTTTATGTAGTCCTAAGCAGAGACTGGCGAGAATCACTTTCATGGAAAGGGGTTGCCAAGCTTCCAAAAAACTACGAGTTGCCTGAAATCTCAGCAACCACTTTTTCACCCAATCTTGATGATACTTTCAGGGAATGATCAGTACACCAATCCCACTTGGCTCACCAAATTTCGGTCTTCTAGGTTAAACCGTTCGTTTGCAGTAACCGTTTTCATTTTGAGGTTTCACTCTGTTTTCTCTTATACGGATACATGTATTTGGAACTCTAATTCAAACAGGGTTTGTGCTAGCTCTTTGAAACTTGACCCAATAAAGCAGTTTCAAGTTCTATCTCTATGGATGGTTTGCTGTTTATGTAGTCCTAAGCAGAGACTTGCGAGAATCACTTTCATCGAAAGGGGTTGCCAAGCTTCCAAAAAATTACGAGTTGCCTGAAATCTCAGCAAACACTTTTTCACCCAATCTTGATGATACTTTCAGGGAATGATCACTAAACCAATCCCACATGGTTCACCAAATTTCGTTCTTCTAAGTTAAACAGTTCGTTTGCAGTAACCGTTTTCATTTTTGAGGTTTCACTCTGTTTTCTCCTATACGGATACATGTATTTGGAACACTAATTCAAACACGGTTTGTGCTAGCTCTTTGAAACTTGACCCAATAAAGCAGTTTCATGTTCTCTCTCTATGGTTTGTTTGCTGTTTATGTAGTCCTAAGCAGAGACTGGCGAGAATCACTTTCATGGAAAGGGGTTGCCAAGCTTCCAAAAAACTACGAGTTGCCTGAAATCTCAGCAACCACTTTTTCACCCAATCTTGATGATACTTTCAGGGAATGATCAGTACACCAATCCCACTTGGCTCACCAAATTTCGGTCTTCTAGGTTAAACCGTTCGTTTGCAGTAACCGTTTTCATTTTGAGGTTTCACTCTGTTTTCTCTTATACGGATACATGTATTTGGAACTCTAATTCAAACAGGGTTTGTGCTAGCTCTTTGAAACTTGACCCAATAAAGCAGTTTCAAGTTCTATCTCTATGGATGGTTTGCTGTTTATGTAGTCCTAAGCAGAGACTGGCGAGAATCACTTTCATGGAAAGGGGTTGCCAAGCTTCCAAAAAAGTACGAGTGGCCTGAAATCTCAGCAACCACTTTTTCACCCAATCTTGATGATACTTTCAGGGAATGATCAGTACACCAATCCCACTTGGCTCACCAAATTTCGTTCTTCTAGGTTAAACCGTTCGTTTGCAGTAACCGTTTTCATTTTGAGGTTTCACTCTGTTTTCTCCTATACGGATATTTGGAACTCTAAATCAAACACGGTTTGTGCTAGCTCTTTGAAACTTGACCCAATAAAGCAGTTTCAAGATCTATCTCTATGGTTTGTTTGCTGTTGATGTAGCCCTAAGCAGAGACTGGCGAGAATCACTTTTATGGAAAGGGGTTGCCAAGCTTCCAAAAAACTACGAGTTGCCTGAAATCTCAGCAAAAAATTTTCACCCAATCTTGATGATACTTTCAGGGAATGATCAGTACACCAATCCCACTTGATTCACCAAATTTCGTCCTTCTAGGTTAAACCGTTCGATTGCAGTAACCGTTTTCATTTTGAGGTTTCACTCTGTTTTCTCTTATACGGATACATTTATTTGGAACTCTAAATCAAACACGGTTTGTTCTAGCTCTTTGAAACTTGACCCAATAAAGCAGTTTCAAGTTCTATCTCTATGGTTTGTTTGCTGTTGATGTAGCCCTAAGAAGAGACTGGCGAGAATCACTTTCATGGAAATGGGTTGCCAATCTTCCAAAAAACTACGAGTTTCCTGAAATCTCAGCAAACACTTTTTCACCCAATCGTGATGATACTTTCAGGGAATGATCAGTACACCAATCCCACTTGGATCGCCAAATTTCGTTCTTCTAAGATAAAACGTTCGTTTGCAGT
>NW_027524236.1:0-34452 GCF_052094955.1 Ictidomys tridecemlineatus | reverse complement strand
ACACACACGCACATACACACACACACATGCACACGCCCATCCATCATGGTGAGCAAGGCTTTGTATCTGTGATACAGACCGAATGCACCCACCAATCACATTCACTGCTTCAAACAGATCGTGATCAGGAAACAACTGATGTCACTTGTAAAATGTGATATGTCCTGGACTATCACTGTGGTAAAAAGAAGTAGAGAAATGCAAAAAATTGGAGAAAATACTTAACCTCTTAGAGACCTAAAAAAATATTTAGATGTGGTTCCAACCAATCCTGAGTTAAGAATCATCTTGAGAAAATGCTTTCACTTCTATTTATCAATTTACTTACTTACTTACTTACTGCAGTACTAGGGATTGAACCCAGTGGCACTCTACCATGAAGCTATATCCCCAGCCTTTTTAATTATTTGGGGCGGGGTCCTTGCAGAGTTTCAAATTTATGATCCTCCTGTCTTAGTCTTCCAAGTACCTGGGATTACAGGCAGGTACCACCCTTCCCCATTAATTACTTATTTTTAAAATAAGGCTATTTTAAAAAATTGAACTATAAATTGTACTCAAAGAATGCACAGATCTAAAGTGTACAGGTTTATAATATTTTACATATGTATGAACTACCAAAAATCAGGATATATAACATTTCCATCACTTTAGAAAATTCCTTCATGCTTCAACTGATATCACCCCTGAGCTCCAAAAAAAAAAAAAAAAAGACCACCATTATTACTTGACCATTATAGCTGTTTTGCTAATTTTTGAACTTTATTTAAAAGAAACATACAGTATATATTTTGTATCTGGCTTTTTTAACCCAGAAAATTTTTTAGATGTGTCAATGTTATTAATGTTCCAGTATTTGTGTTTCTAAAGAAACTGAATTATTCCACTGCTTTATAAACCGTGATTTGTCTTCTGTCCTTCTGCTGAAGGCATGATATTTGTTTGAGTTATTATGAATATTTACAAAAGAATTTTTGTGAACTGTGCATTCATTTTCTTGGAAATATGCTAAGAATAGGATTGTTTTGAATAGAATAACTACATATTTAACAAAATTAGAAATTACTAAATATTTTTGAAAAGTAAGTGCATAGACTTCAAATTTCACCTAGAGTATCTCTCGAAATAGCTAGAAAGCATGTTGTTTTCATCATTATAATAACCAAAAAGAGCAGAAGAAAATGCAAATTAATTACTTTCCTTGACTTTATTAGGGATGAAGATTATAAGGCAAACAACTAACCGAAGTCTGGGGAGAGATAAGCAACCAAAATAATCCAGGCTTTTTTTAACTATGGGATAACCCACTAGATACAGAGTAGTTTATTTATAAAATAAACTCAAATAAAAATATATAATGGATAGCTAAAGACTAAGTATAGACTGGTTTAAGAGCATAAAGACCCAGAGGGCTATAGACATAAGATGTTTGTATTTTTTCTTTTTCTCCATGGATTCCACCAAATGCTCCCAGGAAGATAGGGAAGTATTCTGAGAAAGTGTCTTTAACGGTATCATTTCTTGGATAGGTGGAGGGACAAAGAGCAGCAACAGCAGCCAAAACTCCTAGCAGACCCATTTCCTGATTTTTTGCATTGAACAAAAGCTGTAGTCTTCAGGAGCAAGAGTAACAGATACTGTTACATTAGGACACTCAAAGGAAAACCTTTGTAGCTATGGAAAGGAACAGGCCGAAATGTCTAACGTCGGGAGAAATAAGAACTAGACTCAGCCATATTGCTAGAAAGTGGGTCACTGTGAAGGCCATATTCCTGTGACTGAGTTTACAGTACCTAAGTCAGGGCTTCGTGGAAACATCAGAAATCCCTTCTCTGTTTTCCACTCGTCCACTAACATGCATTGACTGAAAATAACAGTAGAATACAGCTGAGAATTCTTCAAGAAATAGATTATCTCTGGAGAACAGCGAAAATAGAATACACAAAAGCAAGCAGGGAACAATGTTAAGAAACTGAACTCAGCCATATAGAACAAGGATAACATTACAGTCAATTGAGATCAATCCCAGAATGCAAGGCTGGTTGAATATTAAAAAATTCAATCAACCGAATTTCCATAGTAACAGACTAAATAAGAATAAATATATATATCATTTCAATAGATGCAGAGAAAATAAGAAAATTCAATATCTATTTATGATAAAAACTATAACTAAATGAAACTAGGGGCAAAGTCCAGGGGTAGACTGCATGCTTAGTATGCATAAGGCTCTGAATTCAAAACCCAGCACACATACACCAAAAAAAAAAAAAAGAAAAAACTACTAGTAAAAAATGGATAGACATTTTCTAACTTGATAAAAGGCATTGAGTAAAAGTAATGTGCCAGACACATAGCTTATATTATCTCAAAATTTTTTCAGCAGTTGTGAAATAGACATCATTAATATCCTAAACAAGGAACAAACTGAGGAATAGAGATGAGCTGACTTTTTTACAAACAACATCTAGTAAACAACAGATGGATTTCAATCCACATCTATCTGGACCAAGAGCCTACTGTTTATCTATAATATTTTTCATTTAAGATTGAAAAAGAAACAGAAATTTTAGTTCAAAACAATGGATCACGGATTAGCATGTGTAACATGATAGAAAATCAGTAATTGTATCAATCATTTTTTTTTCAGGAAATGTAATGTTTGGTGAGGTAAATCTTATAATACAAAAAGAAGAAAAATACCTAAGTATATATCATTTGACAAAATTTCTTGTATCTTATAAAACTTAAAATAATAAAAGTTTCTACTGAAAAAAATAGATCAATGTATTTAAAAGCAGGTGACTTATAATTTTGCTTTTAAGAAATAATCAGAGATGATCACAGATACATATGTATGAAAGCTTCTATTCCAATATTTATGATAGTAAATGGAATGGAAGGTTTCTATGTTCAATAAAAAGGGAGTTATTAACTAATTTTATGTTAGGATATTAAGATTACAAGACAAACAACCTAGTACAAAAATATTGGGAAATTTTGCTTTGGATATTTTAAAGATAAATAGAGGTAGAATGGGATGAAAGCAAACAGAGCTTTGATTTTGTTACCTGTTCTATTCTTCTTAATAACATTCTGCATTTTCTTCATTTTTCCACAATGAAAACTTATTACTTGAAATAACAGACATACAAAAAAGAATTCATCACAGTGAAGCACAGTGTTAGGAGGAGATACTGCAGATTCAATGAGACACAGGGGTTGATAGCTGGTTGTGCATTTTGAGCAATTCTCCATTTATTCTTACAAAAGAGCACCCATGCAAAAGTCTGTGAGAAGTTATGCTCTCTCTAATGTCCCACCTATACGTCTCTTTCCAGAGTCCAGGCATCTCTGTATACAATATTATTTGCCATGTTGCTGCAGATAAACAAGCCTGTTTGGGGTGCTCTCAGTCCATTCTCATAATGGTCTCTTTTTCTCTGTTTTGTAGCTATGATACCATTGGAAATAAGCAATCAATCATTTGTGACTGAATTCATCTTCTTGGGATTTTCCAACCACTCCAACCTACAGGGCTGGTTGTTTCTTCTCTTTCTGGTCATTTACCTGACGACTCTCCTGGGGAACATGCTCATAATAGTGGCCACCAGGGTCAGTCCTGCTCTCCACACTCCAATGCACTTTTTCCTCAGCAATTTGAGCTTCTTGGACGTCTGCTAAACATCCACCACACTCCCAGTACTGCTGGTAAACTTCTTCTGGGAAAAGAAGGCCATTTCTTATGAGGGCTGACTTTTCCAGATCTTCTTCTTGGTGACAAGTGCTTGCACAGAAGGCTTCTTACTGGCTGTGTGGCCAGTATGACTGCTGTGTGGTCACCTGCCGTCCTCCTCAGTACCCAGTCATCATGAGTGTGAAGGTCTGTGTTGGCCTGCTGACTGGGTCCTGGCTGTGTGGGCTGGTGAATTTGGTCACACACATGGTGCTGGCCATCACACTCACTCTGTGTGGGCCCCAGCAGTTCAGCCACTTTCTCTGTAACACCCCATTGCTCCTGAAGCTCTCCTGCTCAGTCACCTCTGTCAAAGAGTCTGTGCTCCACGTTGTCAGTGTCACCATGGGCCTGAGCCCCTGCCTCTTCACTGCAGGCTCCTACACACTCATCATGGCGGCCATCCTGGGGATTCCCTCTGCACAGGGCAAGAGGAAGGCCTTCTCCACCTGTGCGTCCCCCCTCACTGTCGTGGTCGTCTTCTATGGAACAGCCAACTTCCACTATGACAGGCCCAGAGCATGCTGGACATGGACACCGTGGTCTCTGTGCTCTTCTGTGTGGTGAGCCCCCTGTTGAGCCCCGTCATTCACAGCCTGAGAAGCAACGAGGTCCAGAGTTCCCTGAGGAAGCTGACTGGAGGGTGTGCATCCCATTGCAGGATCAAAGTCTAGACCAATCTTCAAACTGGAGTATACAGTCATCTGAAAAAAATGCCTCCCAGGAACTTGTAGGCTCCTGGTTAGAGAGTCTGTATCTGGAGCTTTAACTCCAACTCCCGCTTTTAAAATCTCTGAGACTCCTTTCTCTCCTCTTTTTTCACAAACACCCTTTTCCCACTTTCAGGTTCAAGTGTGTTGGACAACATTTGTGGGTGTTCAGCACCATCTCTGTCCTTCTGTGTTCTTTCCAAACCAGAGCGACAGAAAATATGAGAACCTCGTTTCCCACACTCCCCCGACTGCAGGCCTCCATTTTAGGAGGATCTGTCAAAATCAGCACTAGGCAGAGAGGAAGAAAGGAAAGGAAGAAAGCGGATTCTTTTGGATCCCATAGCAGCAGCAGCAAACCAGCCCTGTAGAGGCAGGAACTAATCTCCTTGGTGCCAGGAGCTGTGTGTGCAGGCTCCTAGAAAGCTGTTCCTGAATGTGGGTCAAAGTAGCGTGGAATAAGCGTCTCTTTCCAGGGAAGCTAGAGTTTCCATATATGAAGTGGTGTCACCTGGCCTATTTTTCTTTTTTTTTCTTCCAGATCTCCCAACCATTTTATAACTTTTTTCTGTGTCAACTTCCTCTACCCTGAGTCACCAAGAGTCGTTCTTCATCTCTACCTGACCACGGTGGCACTGACCACAATAGTGGTTTACATCAGAGATGGTTCTAGATAACAGATCTGAGGAGGTAGTTTGGATGTCTGACCTGAGGGAATTGAATATGTTGATGATGTCACAGCCCATGGGAAATGAGACCTGATAATTCCTGGTGTGCAATGACCCTACAGAGACTGTAAGTTACCGTGGCCTGAAATCCAATGTCTATGGAAAACTGAGCTTTGGAATAACACCATCGACCTTCAGGGTGGGAATGAACATTACAACATGACTACAGACTGCTGTTACTGACTGGAGTGGGAGACTTACAGAAAGAAAATGATAGGTTCAAGCATTATATTCCTCCTTCAAGTCAGGTTCAGATCATCAGAAATATTTTCTCTCTAGAAACTGATAAAGGTTAATATCAGAATAAAACATCCAATTCTCCAAATTGCAGATGTACAAAGAAAATGATAAATCCACAATTTCTCCAGGTCTCTCTTATGTCAATTAGTACATTAATGGGGGAATGATTGAGACCCTGTTAATTAGAATGGCAAAATACCAGTGGAATTAGACAAATCTCAGAGCCTTGAACCCTGAAATCTCCATTATCCCTCTTTGCTGTCAGAAGCAGCCCCTCCTTTCCCGAGGAGACTAGCATTCCCTAAATTGAAGACCCTATGGTGAATCTACCTGGGCAGTTGTCTTTTTTTTTTTTAAGAGAGAGTGAGAGAGAAGAGGAGAGGAGAGAAGAGGGGGGAAAGAGAGAGAGAGAGAGAGAGAGAGAGAGAGAGAGAGACAGACAGACAGACAGACAGACAGACAGACAGACAGACAGACAAAGAGAGAGAATTTTAATATTCATTTTCTAGTTCTCGGCGGACACAACATCTTTGTTGGTATGTGGTGCTGAGGATCGATCCCAGGCCTTACGCGTGCCAGGCAAGCGCACTACTGCCTGAGCCAAATCCCCAGCCCAATTGTCTTTAAGATGCTCATCCATCATCCCACATTGTCACCAGACTCTTAATTGGGTCTGATCCTAGAACGCGTCAGGTAAGAGTATAAAATATAGCCCAGGAGAGTATAAGGGTCACACCAAAATAAAAGGTAAATATTTTACTGTATTTTGTTAATAGGAGCCTTAAGAATATATAAGAGAATTTGGTTGAGTCTTCTAGACCAAAGAAGTCAGGACATATTGCTGAATCATCTTGAATGCAGTCACAGGGACGTAATCACCAGAAATGTTAGGGCCAAGGATTTTCCTGAGCCACGGGGAGTGGCTATTGCACTCTCTTTGGTTGATGGACTGAAATCTGGACTCAGTGTTTGCTTAAGTTCAATTACCAATATGATCCTGGAATAATGGAGAGGATGGTGATCAGAAATAAATAAGGTGTTGGATGGCGTGTTATGTGACCCCTTCCTGGCCTCACATCTGGATCTGGAGGAGGGCCTGGAGCACCAGCCTTCGCCAAGGCCTCGTGGACATGCATTCAGAAGGCAGCACCAGATCCTTGTGAAACCTGCAGCCGCTGTCCTCAGCAGCCCAGGGAAGACATTAACAGATGGCATCGTTGAAAGGGGCTCCCTGATTTCAGTGAGAATAAGGGGACCCTGAAGTAGAAGAGGCCATGTGTTGGAGCAGTGATCAGAACATTTGAATCTGTAGAGACTTTAGACAGTGGTAAATGATCGTGGTATTTATAGATGGGAAAAAATGGGCACCCTCCTAGAATAGTGCCTGTTCCATGTAATGTGAAACTCTTCTTTTCACACTTCATTGGTGCATTGTAGTGGTCCATAATGGTGGGATTTGCTGACACATATTTGAACATGCACACAAAATAACCGTGAACTTTTGCCAATATCATTCCAATATTTCCCTTTTCCTCACTCCTCCCCTGGTGCCTTTACTCTACTGATCTTCCTTCAACTTTCATGATGAGACTCCCTTCCCAAATTTCCTCCTTTTCCTCCTCTAGTTTTAACAGAGGAAAAAACATATGGCCCTTAACTTTCTGAGTTGCTTATTTCCCTTAATGTTCTGAAGATCCATCCATCTTCCAGCATGACATAATTTCGTTCTTCTTTATGGCTGAATGAAATTCCAGTGTGCATATACCAGATGTTCTTTATACATTCGTCCACTGATGTCACCTCGGCTGGTTCATGGCATGTATGTGTCATTTTAGTATGATGAATTCGATCCGCTCTGATAAATACCAAGCAGAGGTAGAGCTGGGTCGCAGGGTGGTCCATGGCTACTCCTGAGGAGCCTCTATCCCGATTTCCATGGTGGTTGTGCTGATTTACATGCCCACCAACAGGGTGAGAGTGCTCTTTTCTCTTTAATTCTCTCTTTGTCACACACTCGTTTCTGTTTGTACTCTTGGTGGTTGCCTTTGTCACTGAAGTGAGATGAAATCTCAGGGTCGTCTTGACCTGCAAGTATTTTCATATATTTGTTGGCCACTCACATATTTTCTTCTAAGACGTGTCTGTTTAGTTCATTTAGTTTCCCATTTGGTAATTGGGTTATTTGATAATTGGGTTATTTAATAATTGTGGGTTTGATGTTAAGCTTTTTGAGTTCTTTATTAATATTCTGAATATTCATCCTCTTTTAGAAGAACACCTCATAAAAATTTTCTCCCTTTCCGTAGGTTCTCTCTTCATATTCTAATTGTCTCTTTTGCTGTGCAGAACCTTCTTAATTTGATGTCATCCTATTAGCTAACTTTTGGTGTTATCTCCTGAGATTTGGAATGCTATTGAGAAAGTCATTGCCTCTGCCTGTAGTTTGGAGTATTGACTTTGTTTTTTCCTAGAAACTGCATAATTTCTGGTCTAGTGCATTTTCAGTTGATTTTTTGCAGGGTGAGTGATAGTTCAGGTCTCATTCTTCTGCATTTGGACAGGGGTGTAGAAGGACTGTTTCAGAGAGTAGATGTTAATGACTGGGGTGCAGAAGAACTGTTGCAGAGAGCAGAAGTTGGAGACTGAGGTGCACAAGTACTGTTACAGAAAGCAGAGTTTGAAGACTGGGTTGCACAAGGATTGTTGCAGAGAGCAGAGTTTTCAGACTGAAGTGCAGAAGGACTGTTGCAGAGAGCAGATGTTGGAGACTGGGGTTCAGAATGACTGTTGCAGAGAGCAGAGGTTGGAGACATGTGTGCAGAAGGACTGTTACGGATAGCAGAGTTTAGAGACTTGGTTACAGAAGGATCTTACAGAAAGCAGAGTTTGGAGACCGAGGTGCAGAAGGACTGTAACAGAGAGCAGAGTTTAAAGACTGTGGTGCAGAAGGATTGATACAGAATTCAGAGGTTGGAGACTAGGGTGCAGAAGGACCACTACAGAGTGCAGAAGTTGGAGACTGCGGTAAAGAAGGACTGTTACAGAGAGCAGAGATTGGAAATTGGGGAGCAGAAGAACTTTTTCAGAGAACAGAGGTTGGAGACTGGGTTGCAAAAGGACCGTTGGAGAAAGCGGAGGTTGGTGACTTGGTTGGAGAAGAAATGTTACAGAGAGCAAAGTTGGAAAACTGGGGTCAAGAAGGACCTTACAGAGAACAGAGGTTGGAGACTGGGGTGCAGAAGGAGTGTTAAGGAGAGGAGACGTTGGAGACTGGCGGGCAGAAGGATCATTTCAGAGAGCAGAGGTTGGAGACTGGGGTGCAGAAGGACGGTTGCAGATAGCAGAGGTTGGAGACTGGGGTGCAGTAGGACTGTTGCAGAGAGAACAGGTTAAAGACTGGGGTGCAGAAGGAATGTTGCAGAAAGCAGAGGTCGGAGACTGGGGTGCAGTAGGACTGTTGCAGAGAGCAGGGTTTGGAGACTGAGATGAAGAAAGACTGTTACACAGAGAAGACGTTGGAGATTGGGATGAAGAATTATGATACAGAAAGCTGAGGTGGGAGCCTGGGGTGCAGAAGGACCGTTAAAGAGAAAAGAGGTTGGAGACTGGCGTGCAGAAGGAGTGTTTCAGAGAGCAGAGTTTGGAGAGTGGGGTGCAGAAGCCCTGCTACAGAGAGCAGAGGTTGGAGACTGGGTTACAGAAGGACTGTTATAGAGAGCATACTTTTGAGGCTGGGTTGAAGAAAGACTGTTATAGGGAGCAGAGTTTTGAGGCTGGGTTGAAGAAGAATCTTACAGAGAGCAGAAGTTGGTGACTGAGTTGCAGGATAACTGTTACAGAGAGCAGTGGTTGGAGACTGGGGTGCAGAAGGATCGTGCAGAGAGCATAGGTTTCAGACTGAGGTGCAGAAGGACTGTTACAGAGAGCATAGGATGGATACTGAGGTGCAAAAGGACGGTTACAGAGAGAAGAGTTTGGTGACTGAGGTGCAGAAGGACTGTTACACTGAGCAGAGGTTGAAGACTGGGGTGTAGAAGGACTGTTGCAGAGAGCACAGATTGGAGACTTTGGTGCAGAAGGATTGTTAAAGAGAGCAGAGGTTGCAGACTAGGGTCTAGTAAGACTGTAGCAGAGAGCAGGCGTTGTAGACGAAGGTGCAGAGGGACAGTTACACAGAGCACACGTTGGAGATTGGGGTGCAGAAGGACTGATACATAAAGCAAAGGTTGGAGACTCGGGTGTATAAGTACCCTTACAGAGAGCAGAGGTTGGAGACTGAGGTTCAGAAGGACCATTGCAGAGAGCAGAGGTGGAGACAGAGGTGCAGTAGGATTGTTAGAGAGAGCAGAGGTTGGAGACTGGGGTGCAGAAGGACTGTTGCAGATAGCTGAGTTTGAAGAATGGGATGAAGAAGGACTTTTGCAGGGAGCAAGTGTTGGAGACTTGGGTGCAGAATGACTGTTGCAGAGAGCAGAATATGGAGACTGAGTTTCAGAAGGACTGTTACGGAGAGCAGAGTTTGGAGACTGGTGTTCAGAAGGACTGATACAGAAAACAGAGGTTGGAGACTGTGGTGCAGAAGGACCGTTGCAGAAAGCAGAGTTCAGAGACTGCAATAAAGGAGGACTGTTACAGAGAGCAGAGGTTGCAGAATGGTTTATAGAAGAACTGTTTCAGAGTGCAGATGTTGGAGACTGGGGTTCAGAAGAACTGTTGCAGAGAGCAAAGTTTGGTGACTGGGGTGCAGAATTACTGATACAGAAAGCAGATGTTGAGACTAGGGTGCAGAAGGACCGTTACTGAGAGCAGAGGTTGGAGACTGTGGTACAGAAGAACTGTTGCAGAGAGCAAAGGTTAGAGAAAGGGGTGCAGAAGGACTGTTACAGAGAGCAGATGTTAGAGAATGGGGAGCAGAAGTAATGTTGCAGAGTTCAGAGGTTGAAGACAGAGGTGCAGAAGGACTTTTACAGAGAGTAGAGGTTGGAAACCGTGGTTCAGAAGGACTTATACAGAAAGCAGAGGTTTGAGACTGGGGTGCAGAAGGACCGTTACAGAGAGCACAGTTTGGAGACTGCGGTACATAAGGACTGTTACAGAGAGCAGAGGTTGGAAACTGGAGAGTAGAAAGACTGATGCAGAGAACAGATGTTGGAGACTGGGTTATAGCAGGACTGTTGAAGAAAGCAGAGGTTGTAAACTGGGTTGGAGAAAAAATGTTACAGAGAGCAGAGTTTGGAAACTGGGGTGCAGAACGACCTTACAGAGAACAGAGGTTGGAGACTGCAGTGCAGAAGGAGTGTTGAGGAGAGGAGACGTTAGAGACTGGGGTGCAGAAGGACTGTTGCAGAGAGAAGATGTTGGAGACTGGGGTGCATAAAAATCGTTGCAGAGAGCAGAGGTTGTAGACAGGGGTGCAGAAGGATGGTTGCAGAGAGCAGCAGTTGGATTCTGAGGTGCAGAAAAACATTTAAAGAGAGCAGAGTTTGGAGAATGGGGTGCAGAAGGATTGTTGAAGAGAGCAGAGATTGGAGACTGAGTTGCAGAAGAATCCTTGAAGAGAGCAGAGGTGGAGACTGGGCTGCAGAAGGATCGTTAAAGAGATAAGAGGTGGGAGACTGCGGTGCAGAAGGACTGTTACAGAGAGCACAGGTTGGAGACTGGGGTGCAGAAGAAATGTTGCAGAAAGAAAAGTTTGTAGACTGGGGTACAGAAAGACTGCTACGATCTACATATTGTGGGGTCGGGCTCCAAATTCCTTAATAGAACGCCCGTAGCCCAAGAGTTAATGACAAGAATAAACAAATGGGACCTACTTAAACTAAAAAGTTTTTTTCTCAGCAAGAGAAACAGTAAAAGAGGTAAATAGAGAGCCTACATCCTGGGAACAAATTTTTACCCCTCACACCTCAGACAGAGCCCTAATATCCAGAATGTACAAAGAACTCAAAAAATTAAACAATAAGATAACAAATAATCCAATCAACAAATGGGCCAAGGACCTGAACAGACACTTCTCAGAGGAGGACATACAATCAATCCACAAGCACATGAGAAAATGCTCAACATCTCTAGCAATCAGAGAAATGCAAATCAAAACCACCCTAAGATACCATTTCACTCCTGTAAGATTGGCAGCCATTATGAAGTCAAACAACAATAAGTGTTGGCGAGGATGTGGGGAAAAGGGCACACTTGTTCACTGCTGGTGGGACTGCAAAATGGTGAGGCCAATTTGGAAAGCAGTATGGAGATTCCTGGGAAAGCTGGGAATGGATCCACCATTTGACCCAGCTATTGCCCTTCTTGGACTATTCCCTGAGGACCTTAAAAGAGCACACTATACGGATACGGCCACATCAATGATTATAGCAGCACAATTCACAATAGCTAGACTGTGGAACCAACCTTGATGCCCTTCAATAGATGAGTGGATAAAAAAATTGTGGCAGCTATACACAATGGAGTATTATGCAGCATAAGAAACGACAAAATCATAGAATTTGCAGGGAAATGGATGGCATTAGAGCAGATTATGCTAAGTGAAGCTAGCCAAGCCCTAAAAAACAAATGTCAAATGTCTTCTTTGATATAAAGAGAGCCACTAAGAATAGAACAGGAAGGAAGAGCATGAGGAAAAGACTAACAGTAAACTAAGACGAATGGGGGGAGAGAAAGGAAGAGAGAAGGGAAAACATATGGAAATGGTAGGAGACCTTCAGTGATACACAAAATAATAAGAGGTTATGAGGGGCAAGGGGGTGGGGGAAAAAAAAGGGGAGAGAATTGAACAACAGCAGAGGAGGTAGAGAGGGATGTTGGGAGGGGAGGGGAGGGGAGGGGGGATAGTAGGGGATAGGAAAGGTAGCAGAATACAACGGTCACTAATATGCCATTATGTAAAAATGTGAGTATGTAACAGAAGTGAGTCTGTATTATGTATTTGGGGAGTTCAAAACCCAATTGAGTCGAATGTATGAAAGATGATATGTCTTGAGCTCTGTAATGTTTTGAACAACCAATAAAAAAAAAAAAAGAAAGAAATGTTGCAGAAAGCAGAGGTTGCAGACTGGGGTGTAGAAGGACTGTTGCAGAGAGCAGAGGTGGAGAAGGACTGTTACAGAAGGAAGAGTTTGCAGACTGGCGTGTAGAAAGAATGTTTCAGAGAGCAGAGTTTGGAGACTGGAGTTCAAAAGGCCTGCTACAGAGAGCAGAAGTTTGAGACTGGGTTGCAGAAGGAGTGTTTTAGAGAGCAGAGTTTTGTGACTGGGTTGCAGAAGGATCTCACAGAGAGCAATGGTTGGTGACTGTGGTGCAGGAGAAATGTTACAGAGAGCAGTGATTGGAGACTGGGGTGCAGAAGGATAGTTCAGAGAGCAGAGGTATCAGACTGAGGTGCAGCATGACTGCTACAGAGAGCAGAGTTTGGTGACTGAGGTGCAGAAGGACTGTTACAGAAAGCAGATTTTGGAAATTGGGGTACAGAGGGACCGTTACAGAGAGAAAAGGTTGGAGACTGTGGTATAGAAAGACTATAACAGAGAGCAGAGGTTGGAGTATATAGTGCAGAAGGACTGTTACAGAGAGCAGAGGTTGGAGACTGGGGTGCAGAAAGACTGTTACACAGAGCAGAGTTTGAAGACTGTGGTGTAGAAGGACTGTTGCAGAGAGCAGAGGTTGAGACTGAGGTGCAGAATTGTTGTTACAGAGAGCAGAGTTTGGAGACTGGGTTGCAGAAGTACTGTTGCAGCGAGCAACATTTGGAGACTGGTTTGCAAAAGGATCTTGCAGAGAGCAGAGTTTGGAGACTGGGTGCAGAAAAACTGTTGTAGAGAGCAGATGTTGGAGACTGGGGTCCAGAAGGATCCTTGCAGAGAGTAGAGGTTGAAGACTTGGGTGCAGAAGGCCTCTTACATAGAGCAGAGTTTGGAGACTGGTGTGCACAAGGCCTGTTACAGAGAGCAGAATTTGGAGACTTGGGTGCAGAAGGACTGTTACAGAGAGTAGAGTTTGCAGACTGGGTTTCAGAAGGGTCTTACAGAGAGATGAGGTTGGAGACTGAGGTACAAAAAGACTGTTGCAGAGAGCAGACGTTAGAGACTGGGGTGCAGAAGGATTGTTGGGGCGAGCAGAGTATAGAGACTGGGGTGTAGATAGACTGTTGCAGAGAGCAGAGGTTAAAGTCTTGGGTATGGAACGACTGTTTCAGAGAGCAGATGTTGGAGACTTGTGTGCAGAAGGACTGTTTCATAGAGCAGAGATTGGAGACTGAGGTACAGAAGGACTGTTATAGAGAGCAGAGTTTGGAGACTGGGCTGAAGATGGATTATTGCAGAGAGCAGTTTTCCTACTGAGGTACAGAAGAACTTTTGCAGAGAGAAGATGTTGGAGACTGGGGATCACAAGGACTGTTGCAGAGAGCAGAGGTTGGAGACTGGTGTGCAGAAGGATCTTTGCAGCGAGCAGAGGTTGGAGAATGAGGTGCAAATGAATCGTTGCAGAAAGCACAGGTTGGAGACTGGGGTGCAGAAGGAATGTTGTAGAGAGCAGTATTTGGAGACTTGGGTGGAGAAGGACTGTTGCAGAAAGCTGTGGTTGGAGACTGAGGTGAAGAAAGGCTGTTACATTGAGCAGATGTTGGAGACTGGTTTGCAGAAGGGCTGATAGAGAAAGCAGATGTTGGAGACTGCGGTGCAGTAGGACCGTTACAGAGGGCAATGTTTGGAGAATCTGGTACAGAAGGACAGTTACAGCGTGCAGAGTTTGGAGACTGGTGTGCAGAAAGATCTTACAGAGAGCAGATGTTGGAGACTTGGGTGCAAAAGAACTTTTGTAGAGAGCAGAGTTTAGAGACTGAGGAACAGAAGGACTGTTACTAAGAGCAGAGGTTGGAGACTGCGTGCAGAAGGATTATTGCAGAGAGCAGAGATTTCAGTCTGAGGTACACAAGAACTGTTGCAGAGAGTAGATGTTGTAGACTGGGTTACACAAGGACTGTTACAGCGAGCACAGGTATGAGACTGGGGTGCACAAGGATCGTTGCAGAGAACAGAGGTTTGAGACTGGGTGCAGATGGACTGACACAGAAAGCAGAGTTTGGAGACTGGGTTGCAGATGGTCTGTTACAAAGAGCAGAGTTTGGAGACTGGGGTAATGAAGGACTGTTACAGAGAGCAGAGTTTGGAGACTAAGTTGCAGAAGGATCTTACAGAGAGCAGAGGTTGGAGACTGATGTGCAGAAGCACTGTTACAGAGAGTGGAGGTTGGAGACTGAGGTGCAGAAGGACAGTTATAGAGAGCAGAGTTTGGAGACTGAGGTGCAGAAGGACTGTTGCAGAGAGCAGAGGTTTTAGACTGGGATGTAGAAGGACTGTTGCAGAGAGTAGACGTTGGAGATTGGGGTCCAGAAGGACTGTCCCAGAGAGCAGACTTGGAGACTAAGTTGCAGAAGGATCTTACAGAGAGCAGAGTTTAGAGACTGATGTGCAGAAGCACTGTTACAGAGAGTGGAGGATGGAGACTGAGGTTCAGAAGGACAGTTATAGAGAGCAGAGGTTGGAGACTGAGGTGCAGAAGGACTGTTGCAGAGAGCAGAAGATTTAGACTGGGATGTAGAAGGACTGTTGCAGAGAGTAGACGTTGGAGATTGGGGTCCAGAAGGACTGTACCAGAGAGCATACTTGGAGACTAAGGTGCAGAAGTACAGTTACACAGAGCAGAGGTTGGAGATATTGGTGCAGAAGGACTGATACAGAAAGCAGAGGTTCGAGACTCAGGTGCAGAAGTACCCTTAGAGAGAGAAGTTGTTGGAGAATGCAGTACAGAAGAACTGTTACAGAGAGCAGAGATTGGAGACTGGGGTAGAGAATGACTGTTGAAGAGAGCAGATGTTGGAGACTGGGGTGCAAAAGGACTTCTGCAGAGAGCAGAAGATGGAGAGTGGGGTGAAGAAGGACTGTTTTAGAGACCAGAGGTTGCAGACTGAGTTGCAGAAGTACTCATGTAGGGAACAGATTTTGGAGCCTGGGGTGCAGAAGGATCGTTAAGGCTAGCAAAGTATGGAGACTAGGGTGTAGAAGGACTTTTGCAGAGAGCAGATTTTGGAGACTTGGGTGCAGAAGGACTGTTGCATAGAGCAGTGATTGGAGACTGAGGTACAGAAGGACTGTTACAGAGAGCAGAAGTTGGAGACTGGTGTGCAGATGGATTATTGCAGAGAACAGAGTTTTCAGACTGAGGTACAGAACAACTATTGCAGGAAGCAAATGGTGAAGACTTGGGTTCACAAGGACTGTTGCAGCTAGCAGAGGTTTGAGGCTGGGGTGCAGAGGGATCGTTGCAGAGAGCAGAGGTTGGAGACTGAGGTGCAGAAGGATCGTTGCAGAAAGCAGAGGTTCGAGACTGGGGTGCAGAAGGATCGTTACATAGAGCAGAGTTTGGAGACTGGGGTGCAGAAGGACTTTTACAGAGAGTAGAGTTTGGAGACTGGGGAGCATAAAGAGTGTTGCAGAGTACAGAGGTTGGAGACGGGTGCAGCAAAACCTTTGCAGAAAGCAGAGATTGGAGACTGGCGTGGAGAAGGAATATTACAGAGAGCAGAGTTTGGAAACTGGGGTAAGAAGGATCTTTCAGACAGCAGAGGTTGGAGACTGGGGTGCAGAAGGATTGTCGCAGAGAGAAGAGTTTGTACACTCGGGTTCAGAAGGACTGTTGCAGAGAGCAGATTTTGGAGACTGAAGTGCAGAAAGACTGTTTAGAAAGCAGATATTGGAGACTGGGGTGCAGAAGGACTCTTGGAGAGAGCAGAGGTTAAAGACTGAGGTGGAGAAGGACTGTTACACAGAACAGAGTTTGGAGACTGGGGTGCAGAAGGACTGTTGCAGAGAGCAGAGTTTTCAGACTGAGTTACAGAAGGATCATAGAAGAGAGCAGAGGTGGAGACTTGGCTGCAGAAGGACTGTTACACACAGCACACGTTGCAGTCTGCGGTGAAGAAGGAATTTTGCAGACAGCAGAGGTTGGAGACTGGGGCACATAAGGACTGTTGCAGATAGCAGAGTTTGGATATGAGGTGCAGAAGGACTGTTACAGAGAGCAGAGGTTGTAGACTGGGGTGCAGAAGGACTGATACAGAAAGCAGAGGTTGGAGACTGGGGTGCAGAAGGACCGTTACAGATGGAAGAGTTTGAAGACTGTGGTACCGAAGGACTGTTACAGAGAGTAGAGGGTGGCGACTGGAGTGCAGAAGGAGTGTTGCAAAGAACAGAGTTTGGAGACTGAGGTGCAGAAGGACTGTTGCAGAGAGCAGAGATTTTAGACAAGGTTGCAGAAGGATCTTATAGAGAGCAGAGATTGTAGACCGAGGTGCAGCAGGACTGTTACAGAGAGCAGATGTTGGAGACTGGGGTGAAGAAAGATTGCTATAGGGAACAGACTTTAGAGACTGGGGTGCAGAAGGCTTCTTATGGAGAGGAGAGATGGGAGAAGGCGTGCAGAAGGACTGTTACAGAGGGCAGAGTTTGGAGTCTGGGTTGCAGAAGGTTCTTACAGAGAGCAGTTGTTGGAGAGTGAGGTGCAGAGCGACTGTTACAGAGAGTAGATGTTGAAGACTGAGGCACAGAAAGATTATTACAGAGAGCATAGTTTGGAGACTAGGGTGCAGAAGGACTGTTTCAGATACCAGAGGTTGGAGACTGGGGTGTAGAAGGACTTTTGCAGAAACCAGAATTTGGAATCTGGGGTGCTGAAGGACTGTTGGAGAGAGCAGATGTAGGAGACTGAGATGCAGAAAGACTCTTACAAAGAGCAGAGTTTTGCGACTGGGGTGCAGAAGGACTGATACAGAGAGTAGAGTTTGGAGACTGGGGTGCAGAAGGAGTGTTAGAGAGAGCAGAGTTTGGAGACTGGGTTGCAGAAGGATCTTACGTAGAGCAGAGTTTGGAGACTGAGGTGTAGAAGGACTGTTACGGAGAGCAGAGTTTGGAGACTGGGGTGCAGAAGGATCGTTGGAGACAGCAGAGTTTCCGGACTGAGGTGCAAAAGGACTGTTGCAGAGATCAGATGTTGGAGACTTGGGTGCAGAAGAACTGTTGCACAGAGCAGATGTTGGAGACTGAGATGCAGAAGGATCGTTGTAGAGAGTAGAGGTTGGACACTGGGGTGCAGAAGGACTGTTACACAGAGCATAGGTTGAAGCCTGAGGTGAAGAATGACTGTTACAGAGAGCAGATGTGGGAGACAGGGGTGCAGAACTGATACAGAGCAGAAGTTGGTGACTGAGGTACAGAAGAACTGTTATAGAGAGCAGAGGTTGGAGACTTGAGTGCAGAAGTATTATTGCAGAGAGCAGAGTTTTCAGACTGAGGTACAGAAGAACTGTTGCAGAGAGCAGATGTTGGACATCGGGGTGTACCAGGACTGTTGCAGCGAGTAGAGGTTGGAGACTGGGGTGCAGAGGGATCGTTGCAGAGAGCAGAGGTTGAAGACTGGGGTGCAGAAGGACTGATACAGAGAGTAGAGTTCGGAAAATTGGGTGCAGAGGGTCTTTTAAAGAGAGCACAGTGTGGATACTGGGTTGCAGAAGGATCTTACATAGAGCAGAGGTTGGAGACTGAGGTGTAGAAGCACTGTATCAGAGAGTAGAGGTTGGAGACTCAGGTGCAGAAGGACCATTGCAGAGCAGAGATTGTAGACAGAGGTGCAGAAGGATTGTTAGAGAAAGCAGAGGTTGAAGACTGGGGTCTAGATAAACTGTAGCAGAGAGCAAAGTTTGGAGACTAAGGTTCAGAGGTACAGTTACACAGAGCACAGGTTGGAGACTCTGTTGAAGAAGGACTGATACAGAAAGCAGAGGTTGGAGACTCGCGTGTAGAAGTACCCATACATAGAGCAGATGTTGGAGAATTCAGTGCAGAAGGACTGTTATAGAGAGCAGAGTTTGGAGACTGGGGTGCAAAAGGACTGTTGCAGAGAGCAGAGGATGGTGACTGGGGTGCAGTAGGACTGTTGCAGAGAGCAGAGGTTGCAGACTGACTTGCAGAAAGACTGTTACAGAGGGAAGAGTTTTGAGACTGTGGTGCAAAAGCACAAATACAGAAATCAGAGGTTGGATAATGGGGTGCGTAAGAACCCTTATGGAGAACAGTGGTTGGAGACTGAGGTAGACAAGGACGGTTAAAGAGAGCAGAGGTTGGAGAATGGAGTGCAAAAGAACTGATGTAGAGACCAGAGGTTGGAGACTGGGGTGCTGAAGGATCGTTGGAGCGAGCAGAGTATGGAGACTGGGGTGTAAAAAAACTGTTCCAGAGAGCAGAGTTTGGAGACTGGGGTGTAGAAGGACTGTTTCAGAGAGCAGATGTTGGAGACTTGGGTGCAGAAGGACTGTTGCATAGAGCAGAGATTGGAGACTGAAGTACAGAAAGACTGTTAAAGAAAGCAGAGGTTGGAGACTGGGGTGCAGAAGGATTATTGCAGAGAGCAGATTTTTCAGACTGAGGTACAGAAGAACCGTTGCAGAGAGCAGATTTTGGAGACTGGGGTTTAGAAAGACTGTTGCATCGAGCAGAGGTTTGAAACTAGGGTGCAGAAGGATCGTTGCAGAGAGCAGATGTTGGAGACTGAAGTGCAGAAGGACGGTTGCAGAAAGCAGAGTTTGGAGACTGAGGTGAAGAAGGACTTTTAAGAGAGCAGAGGTTGGAGACTGGGGTGCAGAAGGACTGATACAGAAAGCAGTTGTTGGAGACTGGGGTGCAGAAGGATTTTTGCAGAGAGCAGAGTTTGGAGACTGGGGTTGAGAAGGACTGTTGTAGAGAGCAGATATTGAAGACTTTGGTGCAGAAGGATTGTGGTGCGAGCAGAGAATGGAGACTGGGGTGTAGAAGGACTGTTTCAGAGAACAGAGGTTGGAGTCTGAGGTGCAGAAGGACCATTGCAGGAAGCAGAGGTTGGAGACTGGGTTTCAGGAGGATCCTACAGAGAGCAGAGTTTGGACACTGAGGTGCAGAAAAACTGTTGCAGGGAGCAGAGGTTGGAGATTGGGGCGCAGAAGTACTTTTGAAGAGAACAGAGGTTGGATTCTGAGGTGCAAAATGACCTTTACAGAGAGCAGAGTTTGGAGACTGGTGTGCAGAATGACTGACACATAACGCAGAGTTTGGAGACTCGGGTGTAGAAGGACTTTTACAGAGAGCAGAGGTTGGAGACTGCAGTACAGAAGGACTGTTACAGAGAGCAGAGTTTAAAGACTGGGGTGTAGAGGGATTGTTGCAGAGAGCAGAAGTTGCAGAGTGAGGTGCAGAAGGACTGTTGCAGAGAGCAGAGTTTGGAGACTCTGGTGCAGAAGGACTGATACAGAAAGCAGAGGTTGAAGACTGACGTGCAGAAGGAATGTTGCAGAGAGCAGAAATTAGGGACTGGGGTGCATATGGACTATTGCAGTGAGCAGAGATTGCAAACTGAGGTGCAGAAAGCCTGATACAGACAGCAGAGTTTCAAGAATGTGGTGCAAAAAGACTGATAAAGAAAACAGAGGTTGGAGAATGTGGTGCAGAAGGACCCTTACAGAGAACAGAGTTTGGAGACTGCAGTACAGAACGACTGTTACAAAGAGCAGGGGTTTTAGACTGGGGTGCAGAATAACTATTGTAGCGATCAGAATTTGAAGACTGGGGTGCAGAAGGACCATTGCAGAAAGCAGAGTTTGGAGACTGGGTTTCAGAAGGATCTTACAGAGAGCAGAGTTTGGAAACTGAGGTGCATAAAGACTTTTGCAGAATGCAGAGGTTGGAGATTGGGGCGCAGTAGGACTGTTGCAGAGAACAGAGCTTGGAGTCTGAAGTACAGAAGGACTGTTACAGAGAGCAGAGGTTGGAGAATGGGGTGCAGAATTACTGATACATAACGCAGAGTTTGGAGACTCAGGTGCAGAAGGACCGTTACAGAGAGCAGAGGTTAGAAACTGGGTTGGAGAAGGACCCTTACAGAGAACAGAGGTTGAAGACTGTGGTACAGAAGAACTGTTGTTGAGATCAAGGTTGGAGGCTCAGGTGCAGAGGGACCATTGCAGAGAGCAGTGGTTTGTAACTGCAGTACAGAAGGACTGTTACGAAGAGCAGATGTTGGAGACTGGGGTGGAGAAGAACTGTTGCAGAGAGCAGAGATCGCAGAGTGAGGTGAAGAAGGACTGTTACAGAGAGCAGAGTTTGGAGACTGTGGTGCAGAAGGACTGATACAGAAAGCAGAGGCTGGAGACTGGGGTGAAGAAGGACCCTTACAGAGAACAAAGGTTGAAGACTGCGGTACTGAAGAAGTGTTTTTGAGAACAAGGTTGGAGACTAGGGTGCAGAGGTACCATTGCAGAGAGCAGAGATTGGAGACAGGGGTGCAGAAGAAATGTTACACAAAGCAGATGTTGGAAAATGGGGTAGAGAATGATCTTACAGAGAGCAGAAATTGAAGACTGGGTTGCAGAAAGACTGTTGCAGAATAGACTTTGGAGACTGGGGTGCAGAAGAATCGTTGCAGAGAGCAAATTATGGAAACTGGGATATAGAAGGACTGTTCTAAAGAACAGAGCTTGGAGTCTGAGGTACAGAAGGACTGTTACAGAGAGCAGAGGTTGGAGTCTGAGATTCAGAAGGACTGTTACATAGAGCAGAGTTTAGAGACTGGGGTACAGAAGGACTGATAAAAAAAAAAGCAGACTTTGGAGACTTGGGTGCAGAAGGACCATTACAGAGAGCAGAGGTTGGAGACTGCAGTATAGAAGGACTGTTACAGAGAGCAGAGGTTGGAGACTTCGGTGGAAAAGGACTGTTACAGAGAGCATATTTTGGAGACTGGGGTGAGGAAGGACTGTTGCAGAGAGAAGAGGTTGACGACTGGGTTGCAGAAAGACTGTTGCAGAGAGCAGAGGTTGCAGAGTGAGGTGCAGAAGGACTGTTACAGAGACCAGAGTTTGGAGACTGTGGTGAAGAAAGACTGATACAGAAAGCAGAGGTTGGAGACTGGGGTGCAGAAGGACCCTTATGAAGAACAGAGTTTGAAGACTGCTGTACAGAAGAACTGTTTTAAAGAACAAGGTTGGAGACTGGGCTGCAGAGAGACCATTGCAGAGAGCAAACTTGGATACTGGGGTGTAGAAGGAATGTTACAGAGAGGAAAGTTTGGAGACTGGGGTGCAGAAGGAATTTTGCAGAGAACAGACGTTGGAGACTGGGGTGCAGAAAGATCGTTGCACAGAGTAGATTATGGAGACTGGGGTATAGAAGGACTGTTCTAGAGAACAGAGGTTGGAGAGTGGGGTGCAGAAGGACTGTTAAAGAGAGCAGACATTGAAGCCTGGGGTGCTGAACACTGGATACAGAAAGCAGAGTTTGAAGACTGGGTTGCAGAAGGATTGATACAGAAAACAGAGGTTGGAGACTGCGGTACAGAAAGACTGTTACAGACAGTAGAGGTTGGAGACTGGGGTGTAGAATAAATGTTTTAGAGTACAGAGGTTGGAGAGTTTGGTGATGAAGGACCATTGCAGGAAGCATAGGTTGTAGACTGGGTTTCAGAAGGATCTTACAGAGAGCAGAGTTTTGACACTGAGATCCAAAAGGACTGTTGCAGAGAGCAGAGGTTCGAGATTGGGGCGCAGAAGGACTGTTGCAGAGAGCAGAGGTTGGAGTCTGAGGTGCAGAAGGACTGTTACAGGGAACAGAGGTTGGAGACTTCGGTGGAAAATACTGTGGCAGAGAGCAGAATTCAGAGACTGGGGTGAGGAAGGACTGTTGCAGAGAGCAGAGGTTGAAGACTGGGGTGCAGAAGGACTGTTGCAGAGAGCAGAGGTTGAAGACTGGGGTGCAGAAGGACTGTTGCAGAGAGCAGAGGATTAAGACTGGTGTGCAGAAGGACTGTTACAGAGAACAGAGTTTGGGGACTGGGGAGCAAGAGGATTGTTACAGAGGCCAGAGTTTGGATACTGGGTTGCAGAAGGATCTTATATAGAGCAGAGTTTGGAGACTGAGGTGCAGTAGGACTGTTACAGAGAGCAGAGGTTGGAGACTGGGGTGCAGAAGGATACTTGCAGAGAGCAGAGTTTTCAGACTGAGGTGCAGATAGACTGTTGAGAGTGAAGACGTTAAAGACTGGGTTGCAGATAGATGGTTGCTGAGAGGAGATGTTTGAAGCTAGAGTGCAGAAGGACTCTTACAGAGAGAAGAGGTTGGAGACTGAGGTGCAGAAGGACAGTTTCAGAGAGTAGAGTTTAGAGACAGAGATGTAGAAGGACTGTTGTAGAGAGCAGATGTTGGAACCTGGGGTGTAAGGATCTTACAGAGAGGAAAGTTTGGAGACTGGGTGCAGAAGGATCGTTGCAGAGAGTAGATTATTGAGTATAGAAGGACTGTTCTAGAGAGCAGAGGTTGGAGACTGGGGTGTAGAAAGACTGTTGCAGAGAGCACTTGTTGAAGACTGTGGTGCAGAAAAACTGTTACAGAGAGCAGTGTTTGGAGACTGGGGTGCAGGACTGATACTGAGAGCAGAGGTTAGAGACTGGGGTGCAGAAGGGCTGTTAAATAGAGCAGAGTTTTGAGACTTGGGTGCAGAAGGCCTGTTACAGAGAGCAGAGGTTGGAGACTGGGGTGCAGAAGGCCTCTTACAAAGAGCAGAGTTTGGAGACTGATGTGCAGAAGGACTGTTACAGAGAGCAGAGGTTGGAGACTGGGGTGCAGAAGGACTGTTACAGAGAGCAGAGGTTGAAGCCTGGCGTCCAGAATGACGGATACAGAAAGCAGAGTTTGGAGACTGGGCTTCAGAAGGACTGATACAGAAAGCAGAGTTTTGAGATGGTGTGCACATGGACCCTTAAAGAGAACAGAGGTTGGAGACTGATTTACAGAAGGACTGTTACAGAGAGAAGAGGTTGGAGACTGGGGTGCAGAATAAGTGTTGTAGAGAACAGAGGTGAGAGACTCTGGTGCAGAAAGACCATTACAGAAAGCATAGGTTGGAGACTGGGTTTCATAAGGATCTCACAGAGAGCAGAGTTTGGACCCTGAGGTGTAGAAGGACAGTTGCAGAGAGCAGAGGTTGGAGTCTGAGGTGCAGAAGAACTATTACAGAGAGCAGAGTTTGGAGACTTCGGTGGAAAATACTGTTGCAGAGAGCAGATTTTAGAGACTGGGGTGAGGAATGACTGTTGCAGAGAGCAGAGGTTGAAGACTGGGGTGCAGAAGGACTGTTGAAGAGAGCAGAGGTTGCAGAGTGAAATGCAGAAGGACTGTTACAGAGAGCAGAGGTTGGAGACTTGAGTGCAGAAGGACACTTACAGAGAACAGAGGTTGAAGACTGCGGTACAGAAGAACTGTTGTAGAGAACAAGGTTGGAGACTGGGGGCAGAGAGACCATTGAAGAGAGCAAACTTTGGAGACTGGGGTGCCGAAGGAATGTTACAGAGAGAAGAGTTTGGAAACTGGGATTCGGAAGTATCTTACACAGAGGAAAGTTTGGAGATTGGGGGGCAAAAAGATTGTTGCAGAGAGCAGACGTTGAAGACTGGGGTGCAGGACGATCATTGCAGAGAGTAGATTATGGAGACTGGAGTATACAAGGAGTGTTCTAGAGAGCAGAGTTTGAAGACTGGGGTGCAGAAAAACTGTTTTAGAGAGCAGTTGTTGAAGACTGATGTGCAGAAAAACTGTTAAGAAGAGTAGTGTTTGGAGACAGTGGTGCAGGACTTATACTGAGAGCAGAGTTCAGAAACTTGGGTGCAGAAGGCCTGTTACAGAGAGCAGAAGATGGAGACTGGTGTGCAGAAGTACTGTTAAAAAGAGCAGAGTTTGGAGACTGGGTTGCAGAAGGACTGTTACAGAAAGCAGAGTTTGAAGACTTCTTTTCAAAAGGATCATACAGAGAGCAGAGTTTGAAGACTGAGGTGCAGAAGGACTGTTACAGAGAGTAGATGTTGAAGACTGAGGTGTAGAAAGACCATTGCAGAGAGCAGAGGTTGGAGACTGAGGTGCAGAAGGACTGTTGCGGAGTGCAGAGGTTGGAAACTTGGGTGTAGAAGGAATGTTGCAGAGAGCAGCGGTTGGAGATTGACTGTTGCTGGATGAAGAAAGACTGTTGCAGAGAGAAGCATTTGGAGATTAAGGTGCCACACGACTGTTGCAGACAGCAGAGGTTGGAGACTGAAGTGGAGAAGGACTGTTACAGAGAGCAGAGGTTGGAGACTGGGATGCAGAAGGACTGATACAGAAAGCAGAGGTTGGAGACTGGGGTGCAGAAGGACAAATGCAGAGAGCAGAGGATAGAGACTGTGTTGCAAAAATATCTTACTGAGAGCAGATGTTGGAAAATGAGGTGAAGAAGGACTGTTGCAGAGAGCAGAGGTTGGAGATTGGAGTGCAGAAGGACTGATACAGAATGCAGAGTTTGGAGACTGGGGTGCAGAAGGACCATTACAGAGAGCAGAAATTTGAGATTACAGTACAGAAGGACTGTTACAGAGAGAAGAGTTTGGAGTATGGGGTGCAGAATAAGTGTTGTAGAGAAAAGAGTTTGGAGACTCGGGTGCAGAAGGACCATTGTAGAAAGCAGAGTTTGGAGACTGGGTTTCAGAAGGATCTTACAGAGAGCAGAGGTTGGACACTGAGGTGCAAGAGGTCAGTTACAGAGAGCAGAGGTTGGAGATTGCAGTACAGAGAGACTGTTACACAGAGCAGAGGTTGGAGAGTGGGTTGCAGAAGGAAAGTTAGAGAGAGCACAGTTTTGAGACTTGGGTGAAGAAGAAATGTTGCAGAGAGCAGAGGTTGGAGACTGGGGTGCAGAAGGACTGATTCTGAGAGCAGAGTTTGGAGACTGGGCACCAGAACGATCTTACAGAGAGAAAATTTTGGAGACTGGAGTGCAGAAGGATTGTTGCAGAGAGTAGATTATGGAGACTGGTGTATAGAATGACTGTTCTAGAGAGCAGAGTTTGGAGACTGGGGTGTAGAAGGACTGTTGCAGAGAGCAGTTGTTGAAGACCGAGGTGCACAATGACTGTTACAGAGAGCAGAATTTGAAGACTGAGGTGCAGAAGGATCATTGTAGAGCACAGAATTTTGAGACTGAGGTGCAGAAGGACTGTTGCAAAGAGCAGTTGTTAAAGACTTGGGTGCAGAAGGACTGTTGCAGAGAGCAGAGTTTTGAGACTGGGGTGCAAAAGGATCGTTTCAGAGCACAGAGTGTTCAGACTGAGGTGCAGAAAGACTGTTACAGAAAGCAGATTTTTTAGACTGGGGATCAGAAGTACTTTTACAAAGAGCAGAGGTTTGAAATGGGGTTCAAAACGATTGTTGTAAAGAGCAGAGTTTTGAGACTGGGGTGCAGAGGGATTGTTACAGAGAGCAGAGGTTGAAGAATGTGGTGCAGAAAGACCATTGCAGAGATCATAGTTTGGTAACTGAGGTGAAGGAGGTTTGTTTAAGAGAACAGAAGTTGGAGACTGGGGTGCAGAAGGACTGTTGCAGAAAGCAGAGTTCGGAGACTGGGGATTAGAAGGACTGTTGAAGAGAGCAGAGGTTGGAGACTGGGGTTCAGAAGGACTGTTACATAGAGCAGAGTTGGGAGACAGGTTTACAGAAAGATCTTACAGAGAGCACAGGTTCGAGACTGAGGTGCAAAAGGACTATTACAGAGAGGAGAGTTTGAAGACTGGGGTGCAGAAGGATCGTTGCAGAGAACAGAGGTTGGAGATAGGGGTGCAGAAAGACTGTTGCATAGAGCAGATGTTGGATACTGGGGTACAGAGGGATCTTTGCAGAGAGCAGAGTTTTGAGCCTGGGGTGCAGAAGGAATGTTGGATAGAGCAGACGTTAGAAACTGGTGTGCAGAAAGATAGTTGCAGACAGCAGAGGTTTGAGACTGGGGTGCAGAAGGACTGTTACAGAGAGCAGAGTTTCGAGACTGAGGTGCAGAAGGATCGTAGCAAAGAGCAGAGGTTGGAGACTGGCGTGCAGAAGAACTCCTATAGAGAGCAGAGTTTTTAGATAAAGTTGCACAAGGATCTTACAGAGAGCAGAGTTGTAGACCGATGTGCTTCAGGTCTGTTAAAGAGAGCAGAGGTTGGAGACTGGGGTGCAGAAGGATCGTTGTAGAGAACAGAGTTTTCAGACTGAGGTGCAGAAGGTCTTTTGCAGAGAGCACATCTAGGAGACTGGGGTGCTGAAATACTGTTGCGAAGAGCAGAGTTTGGGAACTGGGGTGCACAAGGATTGTTATAAAAAACAGAGGTTGGAGACTGCGGTGCAGTAGGCCTATTACGGAGAGCAGAGTTTGGAGAAGGGGTTCAGAAGTATACTTACAGAGAGTAGTATTTGAAGACTGTGGTGTAGAAAGACCGTTGCAGAGAGTAGAGTTTTAAGACTGAGGTGCAGAAGGATTTTTACAGAGAGCAGAGTTTGGAGACTGAATTGCAGAGGGACTATTGCAGAGAGCAGAGGCTGGACACTGGGGTGTAGAAGGACTGCTGCAGAGAGCACAGGTTGGAGATTGGGTTGCAGAAGGACTGTTGCAGAGAGCAGAGTTTGGAGACTGCGTTACAGTAGGACTGTTAAATAGGCAGAGGTTGAAGATTTGGTACAGAAAGACTGTTGCAGAGAGACGATGTTGGAGACTGGGGAGCAGAAGGACTGTTGCAGAGAGCAAAGTTTGTAGACTGAGGTGCAGAAGCACTGTTACAGAGAGTAGAGTTTGGAGAATGGGGTGCAAAAGTCCTATTACAGAGAGCAGAGGTTGGAGACTGGGGTGCAGAAAAACTGTTACAGAAAGCAGGGTTAGATGACAGGGTTACAGAAGGATCTTACGGAGAGCAGAGTTTGGAGACTGAGGTACAATAGGAGTGTTACAGAGAGCAGAGGTTGGAGACTGGGGTGCAGAAGGGTCGTTGCAGAGAACAGAGTTTTCAGACTGAGGTGCAGAAGGACTGTTGCACAGAGAAGAGTTTGGAGACTGAGGTGCAGAAGGACTGTTACAGAGAGTAGAGATTAGAGACTGAGGTGCAGAAGGAATGTAGCAGGGAGTAGATATTTAAGTCTTTGGTGCAGGAGGACTGTGGCAGAGAGCAGAGTTTGGAGACTGAGGTTAAGAAGGACTGTTACAGGGGCTGGGGA
Source organism: Ictidomys tridecemlineatus (assembly GCF_052094955.1). NCBI lineage: Eukaryota > Metazoa > Chordata > Mammalia > Rodentia > Sciuridae > Ictidomys > Ictidomys tridecemlineatus. The sequence continues at coordinate 6,902 of NW_027524236.1, read as the reverse complement.
TGTGGCTCAAGCGGTAGCGCGCTCACCTGGTGTGCGTGTGGCCCGGGTTCGATCCTCAGCACCACATACAAACAAAGATGTTGTGTCCGCCGAGAACTAAGAAAACATAAATAAATATTTAAAAAATTCTATATCTCTCTCTATCCTCCTCTCTCTCTCACTCTCTCTTTAAAAAAAAATAAGCACTGTTACAGAGAGCTTAGGTTGGAGACTGGGGTGCAGAAGGACTGATACAGAAAGCAGAGGTTGCAGACTGGGGTGCAGAAGGACCGTTACAGAGAGCAGATTTTGGAGACTGCACTACACGAGGACTGTTACAGAGAGCAGAGTTTGAAGACTGGGGTAGAGAAAGACTGTTTCAGAGTGCAGAGTTTGGAGACTGGGGTGCACAAGGATCGTTGCAGAGAGCAGAGTTTTCAGACTGAGGTGCAGAAGGACTGTTGCAGAGAGCAGATGTTGAAGACTGGGGTGCAGAAGGACTTTTTCAAAGAGCAGGGTTTGGAGACTGGGGTTCAGAGAGCAAAGATTGGTTACTGAGGTGCAGAAGGACTGTTACAGAAAGCAGAATTTAGAGACTGGTATGCACAAGGATTGTTGCAGAGAGCAGAGTTTTCAGAATGAGATGCAGAAGGATTGTTGCAGAGAGAAGATGTTGGAGACTGAGTTGCAAAAACACTGTTACAGAGAGTAGAGGTTGGAGATTGGGGTGCAAAATGTCTGTTACAGAGAGCAGAGTTTGGAGACTGGGGTGAAGAAGAACTGTTACAGAGAGCAGAGTTTTTAGACAAGGTTACAGAAAACTCTTACGAAGAGCAGAGATTGTAGACTGAGGTGTAGCAGGACTGGTACAGAGAGCAGATGTTGGAGATTGAGGTGCAGAAGGACTGTTACAAAGAGTAGAGGTTGGAGACTGAGGTGCAGAAGGATCGTTGCAGAGAAGAAAGTTTTAAGACTGAGGTGCAGAAGGACTGTTTCAGAGAGCACATCTTGGAGACTGGGGTGCAGAAGGACTGTTGCAGAGTGCAGAGGGTGGAGACTGGGGTGCTGAAGGATCGTTGTAGAGAGCACAGTTTAGATACTGGGTTGCAAAAGGATTGTTATAGAAAACAGACTTTGAAGACTGGGGTGTAGAAGGCCTGTTACGGAGAGGAGAGTTTGGATAAGGGGTGCAGAAGGAATGTTAAAGGGGGCAGAGATTGGAGACTGGGTTGTAGAAGGATCTTACAGAGAGCAGACGTTGGAGACTGAGGTGGAGAAGGACTGTTTAAGAGAGTAGAGGTTGGATACTGAGATGCAGTAGAATTGTTATAGAGAGCATAGTTTAGAGACTGGGGTGCAGAAGGACTGTTGCTGATAGCAGAGTTTGGAGACTGGGGTGTAGATGGACTGTTGAAGGAACGAGAAGTTGGAGACTGGGGTGCTGAAGGACTTTTGCAGAGAGCATAGGTAGGAGACTGAGATGCAGAAGGACTGTTAGAGAGAGCAGAGGTTGGAGACTGAGTGCAGAAGGAATGATACAGAAAGCAGAGTTTGGAGACTGGGTTGCAGAAGGACCGTTACAGAAAGCAGAGGTTGAAGTCTTCAGTACAGAAGGACTGTTACAGATTGCAGAGTTTGGAGACTGGGCTGGAGAAGGACTGTTTCAGAGAGCAGATGGTGGAGACTGCGGTATAGAAAAAGTGTTACAGAGAGCAGAGGTTGGAGACTGGGGTGCAGTTTGACTGTTACAGAGAGAAGTGGTTTAAGATTGGAGTGCAGAAGGATTGTGCAGAGAGCAGAGGTGTCAGACTAAGGTTCCGAAGGACAGTTACAGAGAGCAGAGTTTCGAGACTGAGGTGTAGAAGAATTGTTAGAAAGAGCAGAGTTTGGAGACTGAGGTGCAGAAGGAGTGTAACAGAAAGCAGAGGTTGGAAATTGGGGTGCAGAAGGACCTTTACAGAGACCAGAGTTTGAGACTGCGGTATCGAAAAACTGTTACAGAGAGCAGAGGTTGGAGACTGGAGTGCAGAAGGAATGTTACAGAGAGCACAGGTTGGAGACTGCTGTACAGAAGGACTGTTACAGGAGAAGATGTTGGAGAATGGGGAGCAGAAGGACTGTTGAAGGGGACAGAGCTTGGAAACTGGGGTGCCGCAGGACACTTGCAGAAAGCAGAGGTTAAAACCTTGGGTGGAGAAAGAATTTTACAGAGAGCAGAGTTTGGAATCTGGAGTGCAGAAAGATTTTACAGAGAGCAGAGGTTGGAGACTGTGGTGCAGAAAGACTGTTAATGAGAGCAGAGGTTGGAGATTGCGGTGCAGAAGAACTGTTGGAGAGAGCAGACGTTGGAGACTGGGGTGGAGAAAGACTGTTCCAGAGAACAGATGTTGGAGACTCGAGTGCAGAAGGACTTTTTCAGAGAGCAGATGTTGGAGACTGGGGTGCAAAAGGATTGTGGCAGGGAGAAGAGTTGGGATACTGAGGTGCTGAAGGACTCTTGCAGAAAACAGATGTTGGAGAATGGGGTGAAGAAGGACCGTTGCAGATAGCAGAGTTTGGAGACTGCGGTACAGAATGAAAGTTACAGAGAGTAGAGGTTGGAGACTGCGGTACAGAAGAACTGTTACAGAGAGAAGGGGTTGGAGACTGGGGAGCAGAAGGATTGTTACAGAGAGCAGAGGTTGAAGACTTGGTACCAGAAGGAATGTTACAGAGAGCAGAGTTTGGAAAACTGGGTGCAGAAGGATCTTACAGAGAGAAGAGGTTGGAGACGGGGGTGCAGAAAGACTGTTACAGATAGCAGAAGTTGAAGAATTACGTGGACAAAGACTGTTACAGAAAGCAGAGTTTGGAAACTGGGATGTACAAGGATTATTGCAGAGAGAAGAGTTTTCAGACTGAGGTGCGGAAGTACTGTTGCAGAGAACAGATGTTGCAGACTGGGTGCAGAAGGACTGTTGCAGAGAAAAGAGGTTGGAGACTGGGGTTTAGAAGGACTGTTGCAGGGAGCAGAAGTTGGAGACTGGGGTGCAGAAGGTCTGTTACAGAGAGCAGAGTTTTGAGACAGGGTTGCAGAAGCATCTTACAGAGAGCAGAATTTGGAGACTGAGGTGCAACTGGACTGTTAGAGAGAGCAGGGTTTGGAAACTGGGGTGCAGAAGGATCGTTGAAGAGGGCAGAGTTTTGAGACTGGGTTGCAGAAGGATCTTACAGAGATCAGAGTTGGAAGACTGAGGTGCAGAAGGCATGTTACAGACAGTAGATGTTGCAGACTGAGGTGCAGAAGGACCATTGCAGAAAGCAGAGGTTGGAGACTGGGGTGTAGAAGGACTGTTGCAGGTAGCAGGTGTTGGAGACTTGTGTGCAGAGGACTGTTGCAAAGAGAAGAGTTTGGAGACTGAGGAGCAGAACGACTGTCACAGAGAGTAGAGGTTTGAGACTAGGGTGCAGAAGGACTGATACAGAAACAGAAGTTGGAGTCTGGTGTGTAAAAGTACCGTTACAGAAAGCAAAGTTTGGAGACTGCAATACAGGAGGACTGTTAGAGAGAGCAGATGTTGGAGTCTGTGGAGTAGAAGAACTTTTGCAGAGAGTAGAGGTTGGAGACTGGGCTGCAGAAGAACTGTCGCATAGAGCAGAAGTTGGAGACTGAGGTGCAGTAAGAATGTTAAAGAGATCAGAGGTTGGAGACTGGGGTGCAGAAGTACTGATACAGAAAGAAGCGGTTGGAGACTGGGGTGCAGAATTAAGGTTACAGAGAGCAGAGATTGGAGACTGCAGTACAGAAGGAGTGGTACAGACAGCAGAATTTAAAGACTAGGGAAAAGAAGGACTGTTGCACAGAGCAGATGTTGGAGACTTTGGTTCAGAAGTACTGTTGGAGAGAGAAGAGGTTAGAGAATGGGGTGCAGAATTAAGGTTGCAGAGAGCAGAGGTTGGAGACAGAGGTTCAGAAAGACTGTTACAGACAGCAGAGGTTTAAAACTGTTGTGCAGAAAGACTGATACAGAAATGAGAGGTTTGAGACTTTGGTACAGAGGACTGTTGCAGAGAGCAGAGGTTGGAGACTGAGGTGAGGAAGATCCTTGAAGAGAGAAGAGGTTGGAGACTGGGGTGCAGAAGGCCTGTTACAGACAGCAGAGAATCGAAACCGGGGTGCAGAAGGCCTGTTACAGAGAGCAGACATTGGAGACTGGGGTGCAGAAGGACTGTTACAGATAGCACAATTTCGAGACTGGGTTGCAGAAGAATCTTACAGAGAGCATTTTGGAGACTGAGGTTCAGAAGGACTGTTACAGAGAGCAAAGTTTGGAAACTCAGGTGCACAAAGATTTTGGCAGAGAGCAGAGTTTTCAGACTGAGGTGCGGAAGGACTGTAATAGAGAGCAGATGTAGGATCCTGGGGTGCAGAAGGACTGTAACAGAGAGCAGAGTTTGAAGACTAGGGTGCAGAAGGATCGTTGCAGAGAGCACAGGTTGGAGACTGGGGTGCAGAAAGCCTGTTACAGAAAGCAGAAGTTGAAGCCTGTGGTGCAGAAGGCCTGTTACAGAGAGCAGAGTTTGGAGACTGGGGTGCAGAAGGACTGTTACTGAGAGCAGTGTTTGGAGAATGCGTTGCAGAAGGGTCTTACAGAGAGCAGAGGTTGGAGACTGAGGTGCAGAAGAACTTTTACAGAGAGTAGAGGGTGGAGCCTGAAGTGCAGAAGGAATGTTACAGAGAGCAGAGTTTTGAGATTGGGGCGCAGAAGAACTGTTACTGAGAGCAGAGGTTGGAGACTGGGGTGCAAAAGGATTCTTACAGAGAGCAGAGAATAGAGACTGGGGTGCCAAAGGTTCGTTGCAGAGAGCAGAAGTTGGAGAATGAAGTGCAGAAGGATCGCTACAGAGAGCAGAGATTGGAGACTGGGATGCAGAAGAAATATTGCAGAAAGCAGAGGTTGGAGACTGGGGTGCAGAAGTACTGTAGCAGAGAGCAGAAGTTGGGGTGCAGAAAAACTGTTGCAGAGAGCAGTGTTTGGAGACTGGGATGCAGAAGAATCGTTGCAGAGAGCAGAGGTTGAAGACTGGGGTTTAGAAGGACTGTTGCAGAGAGCAGAGTTTGGAGACTGAGGTGCAGAAGGATCATTGCAGAGAGAAGATGTTGGAGACTGGGGTGCCGAAGGCCTGTTACAGAGAGCACAGTTTTGAGACTGGAGTGCAGAAGACCTGTTACACAGAGCAGAGGTTAGAGACTGGGGTGCAGAAAGATCATTACGGAGAGTAGAGGTTTCAGACTGAGGCTTAGAAGTACTGTTACAGAGAGCAGAGTTTGGAATCTGAGGTGCAGAAGGACTGTTACAGAAAGCAGATGTTGGCAATTGGGGTGCAGAAGGACCGTTATAGAGAGAAGAGGTTGGAGACTGCAGTATAGAAGGACTGTTAGATAGAGCAGAGTTTGGAGACTTTGGTGCAGAAGGACCGTGGTAGAGAGCAGATGTTGAAGACTAGGATTCAGAAGGATTGTTACAGAGAGCAGATTTTGAAGACTGAGGTTCAGAAGGATTGTTACAGAGAACAGAGGTTGGAGAGTGGGGTACAGAAGGACAATTACAGAGAGCAAAGGTTGGATACTGAGTTGCAAAAGGAATTTAACAGAGAGCAGAGTTTGGATACGGGGGTGCAGGAGAACTGTTACAGAGAGCAGAGGTTGGAGAAAGGGATGCAAAAGGATCTTAAAGGGAGCAGAGTCTGGAGACTTCTGTCTAGAAGGACTGTTGCAGAGATCAGAGATTGGAGACTGAGGTGCAGAAGGATCGTTGCAGAGAGTATAGTTTAGAGACTGGGGTGCAGAAAGCCTGTTACAGAGAGCAGAGTTTGGAGAATGAAGTGCAGAAGGACTGTTTAAGAGAGCAGACGTTGGAGACTGAGGTGCAGAAGGATTCCTATAGAGAGGAGAGGTTAGAGACAAAGGTGTAGCAGGACTGTTACTGTGAGCTGACGTTGGAAACTGGGGTGCAGAAGGATCGTTCCAGAGAGCAGAGGTTGCAAACTGAGGTTCAGAAAAATCGTTGCAGAGAGCAGAGGTTGAAGTCTGAGGTGCAGAACGATCGTTACAGAGAGCAGAGGTTGGAGACTGGGGTCAGAAAGACAGTTACAGATAGCACAGTTTTGAGAGTGGTGTGCAGAGAAAATGTTGCAGTGAGCAGAGATTGGAGACTGTGGTACAGAAGTACTGTTACAAAGAGCAGAGGCTGGAGACTGGGGTACAGAAGGAATGTCTCAGAGAGCAGAGTTTGGAACCTGGGGTGCAGAAGGATCTTACTGAGAGCAGAGGCTGGATACTGGGGTCAGAAAGACTGTTGCAGAGAACAGACGTTGGAGACTGTGGTGCAGAATGATCATTGAAGAGCGTAGAGGTTGGAGACTGGGGTATAGAAGGACTGTTGCAGAGAGCAGATGTTTGAGACTGGGGTGCAGAAGGACTGTTGCAGAAAACAGACGTTGGAGACTGAGGTGCAGAAGGACTCTTACAGAGAGCACTGGTTGGAGACTGGGGTGCAGAATAACTGATACACAAAGCAGCATTTGGAAACTGGGGTGCAGAATGACCGTTACAGAGAGCAGAGGTTGGAGACTACGGTATAGAACAACTATTACAGAGGCCAGAGTTTGAAGCCTGGGGTGCAGAAGGACTGTTGCAGAGAACAGTGGTAGGAGACTGAGGTGCAGAAGGATCGTTGCATAGAGAAGTGGTTGGAGACCTGAGTGCAGAAATTCTGTTACAGAGCAGAGTTTGGAGACTGGGTTGAAGAAGGCCTGTTACAGAGAGCAGAGGTTGGAGAATGGGGTGCAGAAAAACCATTACAGAGAGCAAAGTTTGGAGACTGAGGTGCAAAAAAACTTTTACAGAGAGCAGAGGTTGGATACTGGGGTGCAGGAGGACT